>NW_017728931.1:56952286-56969428 GCF_001723895.1 Crocodylus porosus
ACCCTACTAACTATGAAACCATGGGAACCACATGTGAGCTGCAACCCTTCCAATGGACACAGAAGTCTCTGAATGAATATTAGGAAGCCAGAAAAGTAACTGAGAGGGGGTGACTGTGGTATCAGTTCTGGGCATTGCATTTCAGGGGAGGAGGAGGAGTACAAAAGTACTTGCTGCCACAGCTGCCCTGTTATACCTCTCTGGAAGCCAAACTAATTTGAAGTCCAGTGGAACAATCATCAATTGAAACAAGAGAAACTGTAGACATAGAGGACAAAGAAAGAAGAAAATGGCAGTATGTGGCATTATGGCAGACTGGAAGCTGTAGAGGACCTCAACAGTGTGCCTTTTGTATAATGACTTCAGATGAACATACCTGATCAAAGGGGTTCTTAGGTTACAAGCAATGCAAGATAACTTTCTGATCTATAAGGAATCTGACTAGGGGAGTAGCCACCCTGGATCTGTCACAGTGATTTAGTCAAATGATTATTTCAGTGGAGTATTTGATCAAATGACTAAAACTTCAGGCATTTTGTCAACTGACTGAAAATGAACACCAGACATCTGACTACACGCCTGAAGTCACACACTGAATTAAACAGCCAAATAAATAACAGTACTAAATGCTACTATAAAGCATGCTCTCATATACGAGAGATACTGTGTCAGCCAAAGATAAAAGACTACCCTGTCTCTGTTGTTTCTTGACCTGATGGGAGAGTAATGTTACCCCTTACTTCCTTGCTTGCTGAGATTGTGACTCACCAGTACTCTCCACTGAGAATTAGAGGCAGAAAATGGGAGAGGTCATTTCCCCCTCTCCTCCCATTGCCAATCGAAGCATTACTGAGTGCACAGAGCAAAAGAGTGAGATACATTACTGTCCTTTCCCAGAAGAGGCTTTCTTTGGCTTCTTGTTCAATGTGCATTGTAAATTTACAATCTAGTTCTATGCTCCTGCTTATTGAAGCAAGTGAGGTTTGTGTGGTATTTGCCATTATATTCAGGATTATTTTGCCACTGTTTATCTAACTGTTTATCAAGACTTCTTGGATCGATACATTTAACATAGTTTAAAAAAAGATTGTTGGGTAACTCTTCTCATAGACATAGTATTTTCAGGATCTACACTCAGCCTACTTTGAGTGGACTCCTAGCCATGTGCAGCAATGGTTTCCATCAGGTTATGTAAGCAACTTTCACTGATGAATATATTAATTCACTCTTGCTGGTTGAATGTGAACTGCAGCATTAAAGGCAAAGAGAAATCTAAAATGTTCCAGGTGGGCCAGCCCAGTCCTGAGAAGAGAGGTCCTAAAAATGTTCACCTCACAAGATTTGGGGGTTAAATATAGGACTTTTCTTTTGGTTTCTTCACCTGAGGAACTAAGCTGAGCCCCTTTCTGGGTGGCACCAGGCATCCTGCCGCCTACAGGCAGAAGTGGTAAGGGGCTTGATCCTGCTTTCAGTGGCATTTCCCCATCTGCTCCACAGCACAGGGGGGGGAGCTGCCAGTGGGCTGAACAGAGGCCAGTCCTTACCTCCATGGTGGCAGTGCCCTGGTGGGCTGCCAGAGGACTGTGTGATGCCCAAGCTCCCAGAGAGCTCCTGGGGGGAGGGGGGTTGAGGCAGCACCACTCACAGGGGATGGTATATAAGTTGAGGTTGAATTTTAGGAGTTAAAAATTTGGCTTCAAAACTCACATTATACACTGTGAAATACAGTACTAATTGTTGTGGGTTGATTGCAGTGTAAAGTTCTAATTCTGTGGCCATTGTGCTGTCATCCTGCCCGTTGATGCTGATTGGTGGAGAGGCCCCAGGAGGGAGCAGAGATGAGGGCAGCCACCATCTTGATTGCTGGTGACCCTCCATGCAGCCCCGGTCCTTGGCACTGACTGGCAGAGAGGCCTGGGGTGGGGGCAGAGGGACAAGGGGGCAGCCATCAATTTACCTGCTGCCCTTCATGCTGCTCTACCGGCTGCCACCTTCCCCTCCTGGCAGCAGGGACTGCTGGCTCCCACGGGGGAGCCAGAATTTTATTTTTATTACATTTTTGTTGTTGATTTCATGGATTTTGCGGATGATCTCAGATTTCACTATTTCCACAAAATCCCCAAAACTGCATATTAAGTAGGTCCTTAGTTGTTAGACTTCAGGGAACTCAGTTGTAGGAATTTATAAAGTATATTGTATAAAATGTAATGTCAGCAGTTATTAAAGCCTGCTGCTTTTGAAAGTGTTTGAGGAGTCTTTAAAGGACACCATAGTTAATGAGCAATAGATTGTAATTATTCTGAAAATGCAAATATAGCCAATATTATTCCATAAAAGGACTGCTCACATATAAGTTTTAAATATGTATGTACACTACTGTTACACTTATAAATTGATATTTTTCAGGTTCAGGGTCAATCTTAGGAAAAACAGCTTTTTTCTAAATACATATCAATAACAAGACAGATCTCAAAAGGTATCAAAATCAGAGGAGAATCATATAACCAAGAACTAGAATGAAAGCGTTATATGCACTAAAAGTACTAAAAGAAAATGGTCCTCAAAAAATTCTGACTTGGACTGTGTGTTGCATGCACAAAAATACCACAAGTCCAAAAGTCAAGACTGTCAGGGCCAGATTAAGCTGAACCACCAGTGATTTGGGGTTTGGGTTTTTTTGGTTTGGGGTTTTTTTGTTGGGGTTTTTGGGGGCTTGTTTGTGTTTTTGGTGTTTAAAAGAAAAAAGGCAGACATATTCGGACCACAGTAAATGGGAAATCCGAAAATTAGAAAGCAACCAAATAACACTATGCGGAGACAGTTCAGACTTGTACAGCTTGCAACAGTTCAAATTTATAAATAGTTTATAAAATATTCATAAATTAGCAGTTGATGTTATAAGCATGCTACCCACATAAGCAACATGTATTAAAGGGGTTTATAAGTGCATCAGTCAAAAGTTTTACAGATGGTTATAAGCCATAGCTTTCACCTACTGGATTGTGTAACTGTCTATAGCAACTGATTAACCAGTTATTGAAAATTTTCTTACTCTTATATGAATGCTTTATAGCCCATTTATCAATGTGAGCTTAATACGAAGCTTAATCAGCAATGATAAAAATAATATTTTTCACTTAAACAGTGTTTTCCAATTAAAGGTCTTTGTGTGGTATGGGCACTAGTAATACCTTGGTGGGACCAGGAAGCTGATTAACCCCATTTTATGGAAGGATACCAGAGGGAATGGCTTAGGTCACACAGGAAGTCCAAGACAAAGTTTCCTGACTCTTAGTGCCATACTATAGCCACAGGCCCCTTGCCTCTACAGTAATGATGAAACAACCCTGGTAACTCATGCTTGTCCCATATTCCTTACTAAGGAGGCCTAACCACTCAGTCAATTTAGAATGAACACACAGTAGTAAGTACATTATGCCAGCCAAGTGAGGTCCAGCATCAGAAGCACCCTACTGATACTCCTGTAGCGCTACCTCACCTAGCTGAGGTCTGAGGATTCATTGTTCTTGGTAAATGGGAAACAACAGCCAAGGTTAGAATTTAAATGAATCTGTTCAGAGTCTACCTCATTCAGACAATCATGGCAGCGGCTGCATTATAATTGATTAAAAAATTATAAGAGTAAATTGTGGTGTAGCAGGCATTTTGAATAGATTTAACATTTATCTCTCTTGCTTACATGTAATTTCTATCATGCAGCTTGTTAGCACTCTCGTACCGCTTCCAGAACATGGCAGGCAGAATAACAGCTGTAGCTGCAAGCTCCCATCAGACCAATGTGCGTCAGTTACCATTCCTAAATCAAACAGCACCTGTCCTGTACATCAAGGGCTGGTATAGGATGATGCAGATTATAATTTCCTCCTACGCACAGACTTTTAAAATATACAAACCAGGGGAATGAACTTTTAATTGCTAAGCAGGAACACCATACATCACATAATAAGTAGAGGGATTTTTGCCTAGAAATGTATTCAAGTGTAGCCCTTGAACTGCCATTGACATGACTCAGTTGACAGATTCTGCCTGTTTTTGTTGAAATGAGATGAGAACTCTGGATGTTACAGAAAGTTAGTACTGGAGTATTGCCTTCAGGGATCCTGGTGATACATGTGCTGTCTGTGCATAAGTTCAGAACAGGTTGGGGCTGAACACTCGGTCTGCCTGTGTCCTGCCACTGTCCAAAAGTACATTCAGGGATTGCCACTTGGTTCCTTTCAATACATCAATAAATCTATTGCAAGGCTCTGAAATAGTGGGAAATGTTGGTCCATGTAGGCAGTCCTCTCAAAGAACCACAGTTGCTATGGCAACCATCCCCCCCTGCTCGCTCTCTCGTCTTTCTGTAAAAAGTATACTTTTTATTTCATTAGTGTATCTTTGAAAAGCACTGTTGAGCTTCTCACCTCAGGTTCATCATTTCAATTCCAGGTGAGGTTGATAGTGACTAAAATTATTGTTGTCTTGGAACCCTTTTTACTGGTCAATGTGAATTTAGCTGGTGGTTCCAATTCACTAGTAAATGACATGTGACCAGTTCCTGAAAAATACCGCTACAATAAGCATTCATTTGTGACTCTATTGGCAGCAGTGATTGGCCACGGATTTAACAGGCATGAGAAATGAACTCCCCAGTTTTTCTTCCCATCTCAGGTAGCTCCTTGTGGTCAAAGCAGAAATCAGGAGGCTTCAACATTTATTACCTCTGCGGCATTTGTTTTTTTGGATGAATAGAAGCTTTCAGTACCTAGGGCTTCCAATTTGGCACTTTTCAGGTGAAATTCTCATTACTAGCTTCATTTTTTTGCAGGTGCACTTTAGCAGCTGCAATTAAGTGTGCCATATTTCAGCACCTGCAGTTATTTCTTGATACAAAATTTCACCTAGAAAAAAGGTTGTTGGGTCAGACTTTTATAAAAAAACAGCTCCTTTATGAACAGCACAACAGAACACTGTATTAAAAAATGTAATTGAGTAAAAGCATGAGTTGTGGAATACTGTTCACTGATAAGCGTTAGAGACAGAGGAAGTAGTCTGTGCATATTGCATTTTAAAGGTTTTGTACAAGGCTGTTCTTTTACATAATCATTATTTCCCTTTGTTGAAAAAAATCCCCCCGCTTATTAATGTGTTTCTTTTCTTCTTATGCCTAACAAACAGCTCTAACCATGTTAAATCATTCACTTGTGATAAGGGAGCGGTTTTTATTTATGCCTGTGAAGTTAGTTGAAAGTCTTAGAAACATGGAATTTATAGCAAGTTCAGAACAGGTGAATTGCACTCCAAGTAAGTGTTGCCAGCTCTTTATCTTTTCCATTTTCCATTTTTAATTCCACCCTTGAAGGCTGGAATATGCATCATTTCCCCATCGTCTCTCTCTGGTTCACATTGAGTGAAGTGTTCGGAATTAATTATGTTAAATTATTAATAGTTCATGATTTGAAAACAGTACAGGATTTGAGTAATGTTTTATCAGGCACTGTATGATAATTCTTGGGGTTTTCATACTGTGGAGTACACATCCATTTGATCGCTAAAAATTATGGCTGTGTTCTAGAAGCATGGAATTCAATTCATTGTGAACTGTAATAAGGCAATGAACATTTGGGATGCACATTAGGATACTTTTCCAAATAATGAATTGACTCTTAGGAGAAATGATGAAAGCCTAATCTCTTGGGTCATGTGAAACTGGACGTAAAACACAATACATGACTACTCTGTATGCAGGAGCAAAATGACCTGAAAGGTCTTTTCTGAATCTATTTCCTATGATTTTCTGATAGATTAGATTTACCTTCACCTAACATGTCACCTTTATTCATCGGTCAGTAACTTGTGACCTACCAACACCTCACTTGCCTGTGGGGAAAAATGAAATTGCAGCACAAACCTCTTGAAAGAAGCCACTGATCTGGTAGAATATTTCTAACATAAACTACCCTGTACACGATTACAAGGTTAAATCTTGATTATTTTTTTAGACAGGGTTATAAAATAAATGCTAATGTAAATCAAATTGTGTTAATTTCAGTATATGAGCCCACTTGGAGAGAGGTCATATAATAAAGTAGGAGTTAGTTTTATAAATATTTACTGAAAAAAGCTCTGTTTTTCATGTCCATTTCATGTAGTAGTCTTTAATAAATTCATACAGGTGATGTAATAAACCCTATGAGAAATGAAGGAACCAAGGAATATGGGTTAGATTCAAAGAGGGGTTTTGGCCCATAATGGCCATTGTAGGCACCTCTGGTGTTCACAAGACTCCTATTCACACCCTGCAGATCCTAGCTGTGTGGGAGATCTGAGTGCAAATCCCTCCTTCTCCTGATTTAGAGCAGGAACTTAAACATGGCTTTAACATCTCTCAGAAGACTTGCCAACCCTGGACAACTATTCTGGGCTAGCTTCACCTCAGCATCTCCCTGCAAACCTATTTCGCTTTGCATGAAACAAGTATATAATCACTGAGCTAAAGTAAGATTAGCCGGGTAGTTGGATTATTTACTTGGTAGGGAGAGAAAATCTGGGTTCCAGTCTTTTTATCTCTCTGGATTTTGTTGTTGATTTGGGGCTCCTTTGTGAGCAAAAAGAGCAAAGAATGACCTGGTTTACACTCTTAACTCTTGGAAATGAAACGTGAGTAAAGATAGCCAGCTCCTGGTCTGCCACTGTTAGATACCCCTTCCTGTTAAGAGATGAGGTTTAAGCCCTGCCCTTCTCTGTGACATTGGCTACTTTTTAATGTGGGCACCTCCTTCTTAGCCCAAGGCCTAAATCCTGCTTATGAACTTGGTTTAGCAGGTGATTAAAATCACTAAAGAAGGAAAAAAATACTTAGAGAACGATTTTGAAGTTCAGACTATAGAGTCAGATTTCTAAAGGTGTTTAAGCAACTAAAGGAGGAGGTAAATGCCTAGTGGTTTTTCAAAAGTAAGTCTATTAGGTGCTAAACTTTTATTTCAGTCAGGTGTGTAACATGGTTGGGCATCCAGTAGGATTTTCCAAAATACTGACCTCCATCTTTAAACACCTCAAATCTTTTGCAAATCTGTCTGACCTTGGTAGGGAGGAAGGAACATATTATAACAGCTACTGCATAGTATGGTAATATTAAGCTAACATCTGTTGATACAGATTCTTTAACAAGACTCTCACACTACCTTTTTTTTAAAAGCATCATCATTCATGCTGTAAGAACTGCTACCTGACTTCAGTGTTATTTACTTGGAGGACCGGAGATGACTCTGTGGTGTTACAGATTACCTTTACACCATCATAAAGACACTTAAAAAAGGCACATTCACCCATTAAAGAGTGTTAACCCATCCTCGGTACCCTCTAAACATTTTAAAGTTATGCCAGTTCAGGCAAGAGTTATTTTTGATCTGTTTTACCCAGATTGTTTCAGGGCATTATTAGTCTGCTCCAGGGAGATAAAATGTTCTGTCTTCATTCTTTCAGCATCCCAGAATGCACTATTCCTAGCCCTTCCTACTCTTTGCTCCATGGGCAAACTTTCAGCCCTCCTGACTGAACTCTACTGCCCACAGGGGTGCTGCTGGCCCCAAACCAACACTCATCCCAACCCCAGGGAGTAGAAAGTGCATGCAAGGAGCCATCTGGGTGTCAGCTCTGCCTTGCTGTGAGAGCTAACCTGACTTTGTCCCCCACCCTGATCCGATCCCAATTCAGTGAAACACATACAAGGTTTTGGTCCTTTATTTTGTTGTGTGTGTGTATGTATGTGTGTGTGTGTGTGTATATATATATATATATATATATATATACACATATATATATATACACACACACACACACACATATATTTTCTCTTTTTCACTTCTTTTTCTTAACTTCTCCCCTCTGCCCATTCACTTCAAGAAGTTTTTTCTCAAGACTTTTCCCTTCCCAGCTGTGGTCCAGCTGGCTCCTGTTGGCTGCACAGTAAAGGAAGCTACAGCTCTGCCCCTGGAGGGAAGCCACAGTGTGCCAAGTTACATGCTACTTTCTCCCTTCTTCTCCCACCCCAGAAGAGGGCTAGAGTTCTGGCCCCTATACAAGTCACAGGTGTGCAGGTTTGAGATGGTCTTAAGACTTAATCTGTGACTGCTCTGAAACGGCTCAAAGTTATGATATTGCATAGCATTTCACAGACTTAAAATGTTTTAAAGGTAAACTGTAACAGGACCCTTAGGTTACCTCCGTTTTTCCCCAGAAGGAACAAGTTTCTCTCTACTTCAGCAAAGGGCTGCAGCTCCCTCTCAAAACCTCCATAAAATGCCAGGCTGTGTCTTCTCCCCTACCAACAGGTTGTGCCATCTCCCCTCTTCCACTTTCCTTCTCTACCTGATCTTCAGGTGGATGGAATATAATTATGAGAGGTAGACTTCAACTAGGACATTGGATTAAACAATCTATACTTGTGAAAAGTGAGTGAGAACCCATAATGCCCAGATATAATTAAAATCTGTTTTACACTTGAAAGAAATTCTTTACTTCAGACCTAAAAGGAGAAAAGATTAACTTTTTCTAATGAGGTACTCAGATGTTGGCAACATCCTTTTTTTTTTTATAGTTCTCAGCAGTCTTCATTTCCTTTCCTATTTATTCCCACAACACCAGCCTCTAGCTTAGCGTGGCTTTAACCCACTCCAAGTACTAAACAGTGGGATTATTTCAGTGGAATAAAAGGCCTTAATCAAGGGCCTCCCTTGTTTCCTTGGCTCCCGGTGGCCCCTGCTTTTCAGGATAGTGTCCTTTTGCTGATGGCTGTATTTAATATATAAAACTGGTAGCAGCGCCTAGGGCGCCTTTAGTTTGTCCTCAAACTATGTACTTAAATGAAGGATGTGATACTCCGTCTCACTTTCATTTATGTTGTTGTTTCACAGTGTCACAGGTGTTCTCAGTGTAATCAGGATACAAACTGGCAGAAGAGAAGCAATCTGCTCTGCAGTTTCCTTTATTTCAAGTTCTCATTGTCTTGTAATTATATCGACTGAATGCAGCTCCTCAGCAGTACACCGCACACTGCGTGCTTCACTTTGGAATGAGTCGCAGCTTTGGAATAAAGCTCTTCACTCAGGGTGCCAAAATGCCTATTGTGGATGCAATACTGAAGTTTACTTATTATTATCCCTCTGCTTAATTAATTCCATTGCTAGTCATTTGTGTGTGGCAGAGTTTTGTTGACACTCTTTAACAAAGGTTTTTTAAGAGAATAGTTTTATTAGCTTGTTTACTTCAGAATGGCTTGCCAGCTTTGATTAAACTCCATGTGGATTTATAACTATGTCCTCTCCATGTTTCTGTGACCTTTAAGGCACATCTGATAAAAATAAAAGGTCATGGATTCCAAAAGAACCGGTTCGAATTGTAATGTCAGACAGGCTCCCCTTAAAGTGTGTAAGGTTTCTTCCTTTCTTTCTTTCTTTCTCTCCCTCTCTCTCCTTCTCTCTCTCTTTTTCTTTTCCTTGGCTGCTGTTTCAAACTAGGATGAAAATGAACATGAATAAAATTAATGGTTTAATTTTGCAAGAGAAAGAAGAGGGTTTACAGTGCTCCACTGGGAAAAAGGGCTTTTGTCTTTGTTGATGACCTAAACATGCCTGCCAAGGAGAAATATGGTGCCCAGCCTCCCATTGAACTACTGCGGCAATGGATTGACCATGGCTACTGGTTTGACAGGTGCAATAAATATTAATTAGTGTGCTTGGCTACAGAGGAGTAATGATATACACTGTTTCTCTGAAGCGTTAAATTGTAGTGTTAGTCTTTTATAATTCCTCATCTTCCCAGTCACAACAGGAAAACATTCTGAGTTACACGATTTTCTGTATAGGAAAAGGAATAAAGGTTTATATGTTGCAGTGAATTACAGCAACAGAAAGGCAAGCCTATATCTGAAACAGACACAGCATGTATTTTCATGTTTTTTAAAAAAGCAACATCAGTATTTAAACTGGCATAAAATAGTTTCAAATAAATTTTTATTTCTCAGTTGTAAAGGACTAAAAGGAAAACATTTGTCTTTCCAAGAATGATTGTACTGAGGTTAAAATGTATTTGAAAATCCTTTTATAATGTTTAGAGAAATGCAACTATTAGAGCTATGCAGTTTCTGTACAAGATTGGTTGAAAGTTGTCAGAAAGACTTCAGAGTCTAACTGGTTCATGTTTATAATGCTTAAATGAGGAAGAGTTGTATAGTTTAACAGCAAGCCTACACAACTTATAAAAGTTTTTAAAAGTCTAGGTTTGGACCATAATGAAAAAACATGAAACAGCCACGGAGGAGGACCCATTATGTGTTTGATTATGAAATGAATGGAATTATGCTTTAAACTACATTTAACTGGATATATCTGAATTATAAAAAGAACAATTGCATTATGTCATACATTAATAACGATATTTTCTGAGTGCTTGCTTATCGTGATTAAATCTACTTTTGCAACTTTGTCAAAATACCATTGCACCTAATTGAAGATTTTGTTCTCTAATGACGTATAGTTTGTTTTGTTGTAACTTTGTTTGACAGCCTCATCCCACGTGCTCTTTGCACTTGCTGAAACAGAGAGGCCTAAAACTTGGTACAGACTTTCAAAGCCTTACAGGGATCTTCTTTCTCTTCTCCCTGTCTAATATAGATACACAAAGGTCTTACATCTTTTAGTCTTCTTGTCTGAGAAACAACTATGAGAAATGAAGGGAAAAATAGTAGAAATTCTGGTATTTTCAAACATGGCGTTTTCTCAAAATTACAGAATAACTAGTAGCATTTACAAATTAAAATTGTATATGTAGATTGTGGTATCAGTAGAGTTCAAAGAATCATAGAAAAATAGAGCTGGAAGAGACCTCAGGATTTGGTTCAGTGTTTAATTCAGATCAAATACTGAACTTTAAAAAAACCTGACTGATAATATGTATTGTCTGTTTTTTAAAATTTCATTCCCCCACACCTAACCCCATTGTTTTGCTCTCATTTACTTAGCAGAACAGGGCTCTTTTCCTTGCCCAGCAACATTCTTACTACTCCCTATACGAACCACATACAGGAATTTTTGGAGAGACAAGTATGAATAGAAAAACATGCCTAAGACATTTCTAATATACAGATTTCCTTCCTTTGATATACCATATTTACTTGAACCTGACATGAGGTTTTTTGCTCCTATCAGTATGGGGGTGGGGGGTGGAAACCCTGATCTTAGATTCAAATACTGGCCTGGGGCAGGCAGCAGATCAGCTCTGGCTTCAGCCCTGGCCTTCAGGGTGAAATGGGAGCTGAAGCGCCACCTGCCCTGGATTGCTGGGTGAGGGCAGGGGCTCACAGCTGGGGGAGCCCACAGGATGGGGGTGGGGGAATGGGGAGAGACAGGTGTGAAGCTCGGGGGGAGTGCAGGGGAAACTGCACAGCCTTGCTTCCCTGAGTATGCACTGCACGGCTCCCCTTCCCTCACCTGCTGACCTTCTGCTCTGACTTGGGTTCCTCCCCACAGTTGGGAGCTCCTGTCACTTTTCCCTTGCCGGCCATGGCTGGGGCTGGGGTTGGGGCTGGGGCTGCATCAGGGCCTTTACTGCTAGAACCAGAGCAGAGCTGCAACAGAGAGTGAGCAGCAGGGCCAGGCACAGCTTAGTTAGACAACGACCAGGGAGCAGACACAGGTTGCAAGGGCAGCAAGGAGTGGAGAGCAGATGCAGGCAGAGGGGGTGGGTAGGCGGGTGGCAGGGGAGACAGGCAACGGTGGGGACAGGCACAGAAAGGATGGGAGCAGGGAGGCAAGGGGCAGGGGTCTGGCCCTTTGCAGTCCACTGCTGCTTTCCCTGCCACAGCAGTGGGAGCACAAGGCTAAAACAGCCTTCCATTGATTAGATTTTATATGTGGAAAATTATAACATATTTATACCTGGAGAAGGAAGAGTGGTGCTGTGTGGAAAAGAGCTGTATGATTGCTCAGAGCTCAAGAATGAAATTGGAGATAGGCCTGCTGAAAGTCTCTGGATTAAGGTTAGAGGGGACAGTAACAAGGGTGATATTGTGGTGCAGGTCTGCTATAGACCACCAGACCAGGAAGATGAGGTGGGTGAGGCTTTCTTCAGACAGCTGGCAGAAGTTTTCAGATCAGTCACGGAGGACTTCAGCCACCCTGGCATCTGCTGGGAGGACAATACAGCATTGTGCAGGCAATCCAGGAAGTTTTTGGAGAATACTGGGGACAACTTCCTGGTGCAAGTGTTGGAAAGGCCATTTAGGGCCTGTGTTTTCTAGATCTGCTGCTCATAGAGAAGAATTGGTATGGAATGTAGAAGTAGATGGCAAGTTGGGCAGCAGTGACCACAGGATGATTGAATTCAGGATCCTGACAAAAGGAATAAAGAAGAGCAGCAGAGTATGAACCCTGGACTTCAGAAAAGCAGATTTTGACTCCCTCAGGCCATTGATGGGCAGGATCCCTGGTGGGGCGGGGGGTGGAGTCTGAGGGGGAAAGGAGTCCAGGAAAGCTGGTTGTATTTTAAAGGCACCTTACTGAGGACACAGGAACAACCATCCCAAAGTACAGGAAGAATAGCAAATATGACACAACCAGCAAGGCTTAGCAGAAAACTCTTTGTTGAGCTTAAACACAAAAAGGAAGCTTACAAGAAGTGGAAACTTGGATAGATGAGTACGGAGGAGTATAAAAATATTGCTCAGGCATGCAGGGATGAAATCAGGAAGGTCAAAGTGCAACTGGAGTTGTAGCTAGCAAGGGATGTAAAGGGTCATGCCTGACCGACCTGATTGCCTTCTATGATGAGATGACTATGGATGCAGGAAAAGCAATGGATGTGATATACTTTGAATTTAGGAAGGCTTTTGATATGTTCTCCTACAGCATTCATGCAAGCAAGCTAAGGAAGTATAAGTTGGATGAATGGTCTGTAAGGTGGATAGAAAGCTGGCTGGATCATCAGGCTCAATGGGTCGATATCTAGATTGCAACCGGTATCAAGTGGAGTGCCCCAAGGCTAGTTTTGTTCAATATCTTCATTAATGATCTGGAAGATGAGATGGAGTGCACCCTTAGCAAGTTCGCAGATGACACCAAGCTAGGGAGAGTAGTAGATATTCTGGAGGGTGGGGCTAGGATTCAGAGTGACCTCAAAAAGTTGGTGGACTGGGCCCAAAGAAATCTCATGAGGTTCAACAAAGACAAGTGCAAAGTCCTGCACTTAGGCTGGAACAGTCTCATGCACCACTACAGGCTTTGGGCCAACTGACTAAGCAGCAGCTCTGCAGAACAGGACCTGGGGGTTACAGTGGACAGTAAGCTGCATATGAGTCAAACAGTGTGCTCTTGTTGTCAAGAAAGCTAACAGCGTACCAGGATGTATTACTAGGAGAGCTGGCAGCAGATTGAGGAAAGTAATTATTCCCTGTATTCGGCACTGGTGAGGCCACACCTAGAGTACTGTGTCCAGTCTTGGGGCCCCTGCTACAGAAAGGATGTGAACATATTGGAGAGAGTCCAGCAGAGGATATAATGAAGATAGTTAGGAGGTTGAGGCATATAACTTATAAGGAGAAGCTGAGGGAACTGGTCTTATTTAGTCTGCAGAAGAGAAGACTGAGGGGAGATATGATAGCAGCCTTCAACTACCTGAAAGAGGGTTTCAAAGAGGATGGAGCTGGACTGTTCTCAGTGGTGGCAGATGACAGAACCCGGAATAATGGTCTCAAGTTGCAGTAAGGGAAATTTAGATTGGTTATTAGGAAAAACTTGGTCACTAGGAGGGTGATGAAGCACTGGAATGGATTACCTAGAGAGGTGGTGGAATCTCCATTCTTGGAGGTTTCTGAGGCCTAGCTTGACAAAGCCCTGGCTGGAATGATCTAACTGGGGATGGTCCTACTTTGAGTATGAGGCTGGACTAGATGAACCCAAGGTCCCTTCCAAGGCTAATTTTCTGTGATTCAATGATTCTGTGATTATTGGGGGCTCACCTTAAATTTGAAGTAGGCTTGGACTCATGTATACATAGCACTCAAAATTGTGTCTCCATGTCATTTTTGTCAACTTGCCTAGACAAGGCATGTACAGAAAAAGATCAATGAGAGACATGATCTTCCCAGAATAACAGCAATGCACTTATTAACTAGAAGACAGTAAGACTGGAGCTATCCCTCCCATGGCAGTCTGTAAAAGTACCTGATGATAATGTTTGACAATATAGCCACAAGTCTTCATTTTCTAAAATGATGGACTATTAATGGCAAAGCCATTGAGGACATCATATAGCAGATAAATCTTGGCATTAGGTCCAGAACTTCCTCAGAACCCTTTCTGTCCCAACCTATCAATATGGCTGTTGGAGACACTAAAAAGAGTAGTTGGGTTCATACTGTAGACCTTATCCGGGGAAGAAGGTGAGGCCATTCAATTAATACAATTTTAAAACATCAAAAAATTCCCTTTGCGGAAGTCTAATTTGATCCATCACTTTCCAGCTCCTAAACTCAGTTTACAAGGGGTTTTCTTACTAGCCAATTTTCTATTTTTCTAATATTAATATAATAATACATTGTTGCAGTAAAGAACTGCATGAGGTACAAAATAAGGCATGTTCAGCCTTCAGATATTAGCTCTAAGGTGAATACTGAATTGTGTCTCCCAAGGCACAGTATTTATTTCTTCCTGCTTAAATCCTATTTCTGAAGAGGAAAGGTCCTACCAGGAACTGACATCATAAAAGTAGATTTAAGCTGCCAGAAGTAGTCTAAAAGGTCTTTCAGTTGCTTTTATCCTTTCCATTCTTAGACATAGCAGAGAAGAGTCACCAGGACTATTATTGCTTAACAGCTCTGACACACCAGTAAGGAAAATATACCAGCAGCAGCAGCACCATCTGACTCCCTATCCTGAGATCAGTCTTGTGTGCTGAGAGGACCCCAGGTGTTGTTGGTGGTAGTCTCTCAATACATGGGTGAAAGTCTTCCAGTAGAAGGACTCAGTACTTACTGATGAAATGTGTAAAACAGAAATATGATCCTTCAGGATATGTATATATCATATTCCCAATAGTCCAGGGGAGGGTGATTTTAAGCACATCCCTCTCCCTTACTCTCATGCCAAAACTGGAAATGACATGGTGAATCTACCCCAGGAGCACATTTATAGACATCACAAAATCAATTTGTTTTGAGATCCATCATGCACAAGCAGGCATGGGTATGTGAGAAGTGCCTGGGAGCAGCTTCAGTCATATTGCAACATGAATTGAGTTTTAACAGCTCTGTATGCAAAATTCTTCTGTACTGAAGAGAGAATCGTCCAGGTAAAGGGACAAGTCTAAGAAGTATATGTTATATATACTATGTTTTGGGTCCATCTGTCAGGAGTCTGAGGAGATTGACAAAGCTTTCACAGCCTGTCTGGGACTGGCTACCAGCTGCCTGAGTGCCCTCAACTGGCTCCTATTAAAGATCTTGGGTGTAGCTGGTGCCTAGCCACAGTGCTCCTACTGCTTAGTGTCTGTTCTTGATTTTTTGCTCTTAATCCTTGATTTCTAATTAGGTTCCTAATTCCTGGCTATGAATTCCCTACTCTTCTTCCTAATCCTTCGTTCTCTACTGTCTAATCTGGTTCCTGTAGCTCCTAATCTTTGCCTAGCTCCTACTGCACCTTTGCCTAAATGTAACCAATTGGCCTAGGTCAGAAGTGGGAAAAATGGCAGATCCAACCAGTGGCTGGACTCAGTTCCCAGCAGCCCTTGCCCACGTCACTGCAGCCAGTTTTCATGGAGACCTCAGAAGCAGCAGGGCCGTGACAGTGCGGGGCCAGGGTTTCCATGAAGACCAGCCCCAGTATTGCTGACAGGTGTGCATCTAGGCAGGGAGCTGCTACGTGGCTGTGGTTGGGATCTTGCAGCGGTGACAGTGTGATCCAGAGCTGGGGCAGAGCCATGATCTGTAATCTGCTGCCTGCATGTCCTCACCCAGGGCATGCAGGCAGCAGAACACAGCTCTGCCCCAGCTCTGGACCATGCTGTCACTGCTACAAGATCCCAGTCCAGGAGCAACTCCCCACCCAGCCATGTGCCCTGCCAGTGCTGCTGGAGCCAGTCTGCATGGAAACCCTGGCCCATGTTGTCATGGCTCTGCCATTCCTGGGGTTTTTATGAAAACTAACCACAGAGACATGGGTAGGGGTTTCTGGGAAATGGAGTCCACTGCAGGCCCAATCCAACCCATAGGTCAGACTTTGCCTGCCTCTGGCCTAGCTCCTAGTCCCCAGTTGCCTGCATCCATGCCTAACTCCTAGTGTTTGGCCTCCATAATATTGTGACCCTCAACTCTCAAACTTTCAGACTTGTGCATGACCCCTTCTTTGTTTATTTTTTCTTCTCAGTCCTTTATTCATTGGTACAATGTTTTTTTTCTTTCCCTAAATTGCATATTGACTTCATCATTTAAACCATTCCTGCTATTGAAACCTCAAGACAGAGAAAAATGTCTTACCTGGTATTACAAAGACCCATGAAACATTAAGACCAGTGTAACTGATGTTGATGCTATACCCTGATTTAAGCTACCCTTGTGCAGTAACACTATTAAGGGGGGCAACTGGAGCAGGAGCTCAAGTGCTGTCCTTTAGGTACAGGGTGAAAATGTAGCAGCCTCCAGCAGCTTGGGAGCTGTCCTTGTCCACTGCACTGCTGCTCCCCTGTTATCCCTCTGCACTTGTGTCCAAAGTGGACAGAAAACTAGCTCCCTAGAGGTAACTGTCAGGCTGTGGCCTTAGACCTGGGAGCTTTGGCCTGGCCAGTACAGCATCTCACCCTGGTCTACCACCTGTCCAGTGGAACACCGGAGCAGACACGGGTGGCCAGTACCCTCCATCTGGGCCGAGGCACACATCCACTACCTGCCACTGGAATGGCCAGACAAGGTCAGCTGACCTCCTTCTCCTTACCATATAAACCTCAGACCTGAAAGGGGAAGTATCTGGGCAACAAGCTTCAGCCCTGTTCTGCTGCTACTGACTTTCTGACAGACCCTCTGGATACCTGACCCAGCTGTATTTGACCCTCTAGATTAGGGCTGTGCAAAGCTTCAGGTGCTGATTTGAT
>NW_017728931.1:56969528-56977079 GCF_001723895.1 Crocodylus porosus
GACAGTGTGATCCAGAGCTGGGGCAGAGCCATGATCTGTAATCTGCTGCCTGCATGTCCTCACCCAGGGCATGCAGGCAGCAGAACACAGCTCTGCCCCAGCTCTGGACCATGCTGTCACTGCTACAAGATCCCAGTCCAGGAGCAACTCCCCACCCAGCCATGTGCCCTGCCAGTGCTGCTGGAGCCAGTCTGCATGGAAACCCTGGCCCATGTTGTCATGGCTCTGCCATTCCTGGGGTTTTTATGAAAACTAACCACAGAGACATGGGTAGGGGTTTCTGGGAAATGGAGTCCACTGCAGGCCCAATCCAACCCATAGGTCAGACTTTGCCTGCCTCTGGCCTAGCTCCTAGTCCCCAGTTGCCTGCATCCATGCCTAACTCCTAGTGTTTGGCCTCCATAATATTGTGACCCTCAACTCTCAAACTTTCAGACTTGTGCATGACCCCTTCTTTGTTTATTTTTTCTTCTCAGTCCTTTATTCATTGGTACAATGTTTTTTTTCTTTCCCTAAATTGCATATTGACTTCATCATTTAAACCATTCCTGCTATTGAAACCTCAAGACAGAGAAAAATGTCTTACCTGGTATTACAAAGACCCATGAAACATTAAGACCAGTGTAACTGATGTTGATGCTATACCCTGATTTAAGCTACCCTTGTGCAGTAACACTATTAAGGGGGGCAACTGGAGCAGGAGCTCAAGTGCTGTCCTTTAGGTACAGGGTGAAAATGTAGCAGCCTCCAGCAGCTTGGGAGCTGTCCTTGTCCACTGCACTGCTGCTCCCCTGTTATCCCTCTGCACTTGTGTCCAAAGTGGACAGAAAACTAGCTCCCTAGAGGTAACTGTCAGGCTGTGGCCTTAGACCTGGGAGCTTTGGCCTGGCCAGTACAGCATCTCACCCTGGTCTACCACCTGTCCAGTGGAACACCGGAGCAGACACGGGTGGCCAGTACCCTCCATCTGGGCCGAGGCACACATCCACTACCTGCCACTGGAATGGCCAGACAAGGTCAGCTGACCTCCTTCTCCTTACCATATAAACCTCAGACCTGAAAGGGGAAGTATCTGGGCAACAAGCTTCAGCCCTGTTCTGCTGCTACTGACTTTCTGACAGACCCTCTGGATACCTGACCCAGCTGTATTTGACCCTCTAGATTAGGGCTGTGCAAAGCTTCAGGTGCTGATTTGATTTGGAGGAGATTCAGCCGGATTCGGTGGCTGAATCTCAAAATCTGAATCAAATCAGGGGACCAATAAAAAGGTCCAAATCAATTTGAAGCTCTCCGAATTGATTCAGAAAAGATTCGGAACTCTTCAAGGATTCGAGCAGTCCCCAGTCACTGCAGCAGGGAGCTGGTAATAGGGGGCAGGTGAGGGGAAGGCTGGAGGAGAGGGAAGGGCCCCATCCCCTGCCTGCTCTCCCATCTCTGCCCCATGGCTGGGGGGAGTGGGTGGGAGGCGGGTTGCTCATGGCAGAGCTCCCCACATGGCATGGGGCAGTGGGGGCAGCAGGGATAGCCCCCTGCCCAGCAGCACCCAGTGACTTGGGTCATTTTTTTTCAAAGTGCTGGCCCAGCATGACAAGTTGCCCGCACCACCATATATAGCAAAGGGAGCTTGGCGTGGAGGTGAACTCTGTATCAGGGCACCCAGAGCCACTTAGACCAGACCAGCTGACACAGATGGTCTTTGCTCTGCAACTGCTAGAAGATCAGGTCTGGCAGTTATTGACAGAGAATCAGGTCTCTGCCAGGTCTACCAGCTACACAAAGAGGTTTCCATACAGTAGAGAACCATATTTATTTGGGATAGGATCTACGTGTCTCCGAGTCTAGCCAGGCTGCAAGTACTCAATGTAAGCCACAATTCACTGTTAGCAGGCCAGAAGCTGAAAAGATCTATCAGTGGCCTGATAATTCTTGTGGCCTTGCCTGCATGAGACAGTCCAAGACTTCATTCACCCCTTCAACATCTGCACCCACACTAAAAGACCCACACAGAAACCCTGTTTCCACCTTCCCCCCGCCCAGCCCTGGTGTGCCATTTCCCTAGACTTCATCAGATATATCCAATGGATATTCCACAATCCTGATAGTAATGGACCAGTTAACCAAAATGGCCCACTTCCTTCCATGCACAGGTATGTCCTCAGCTAAAGGTACAACCTAATTATGGTTGGACCATGTGGTTCACCTTCATGATCTCTCAGACATAACCTCTGACTGTGGGCCCCAGTTCATTTCCCAATTCGGGCATATGTTCCTGCATTTGCTGGGGGTCCATGTCCAGCTTTCATCTTTGTACCCCCCACAAGCAAATGGTCAAGCAGAAAAAACAATTTAGCTTCCAGAGCAGTACCTCTAGTGCTACCTCAATTTCCAGCAAGAAAATTGGGCTCCTTTGCTAACCTATACTTATAGGTTGCCACCAAGTCCCCCCTGAGCCTTCTCTTCTCCAGGCTATAGAGTCCCATGTCCCTCAGCCTCTCCTCATAACCTGACCCTATGAATCTCTGAGTCAGTACTCTGGACAGATCTCCTGACTTCTGACTTCCTTGCTTCTCCTTACCCTGAGGTGACTCCCAGACCTGCCTGTCCCTGTAGGTGCTATTATAGTAGCTGCTTGCAGTAGGTGGTATTACAACACTGTGCTATGAGGTTCAGTTCCTTGTGGAATCATAGTTTCATAGAAACATAGAAATCGGTGCACTGTGCCCAGATTCAACTGGCTAGATCTGCAAACACATGACCATATACACCAGTATATATTTACTTCTAATTTGCTAAGAGAGTACTTTACCAGAGAGTAGTAACTGGCACTGGTATAGGGCTTCATATCATGTGCCTGTTACATACTTATGCCAGTAGAAAGGCAGATTACAAGTATCAATGTATTTGTCCTAGGGCTTTGTTTCTATTGATCTGCTAAACATTTACCAATCCCACCCACCTTATTGGCTTTTGAGTGTGAAACATCCCAAGGATTATAAATTCTTGAAATTTAACTTTCATATTAAAGGTCTGTGAAGCTGGCCCTATTCAATTTAGATTCAGATTTGGCCCAAATCAGGGAAAGTGATTCAATTAGTTGATTTGGATCACTATCCCTGATTTGATTCGGCTGAATCCAAATATGAAGATTCGATGCTGATTCAGAGAATCAGCGATTCGGACATAGACACAGCTTTAAAGGTTTTTTCTACATACCTTGAGGTAGCAGGTGCAGCTTGTAATTGCTGCAATGCTGGGACAAATGGAGCATCCCACCGGAGTGCTGGGGGGTCCTCCACGTGCTCAGCAGCAAACCCAGAAGTAGACCAGAACTACTTCTGGTCCACTTCTGGGTCTACCGGGGAGTGCACAGGGAGGGCCCCCCCATAACCCCCTGGCTCGGCAACCCACTGCAGGAGGACCCCCTCAGACACAGGAGGCACCAGTCACCAAGCCTCTCAGCGCTTCCTAGTGGCGGGCTGCATCTCCACCGAATTGAATCGGGGACTGAAGCTTTGCACAGCCCTAAGTCATATAATTTGATATTCATACTCTTCAGTTGGAAATTATCTTTCTTCATTTGTATATTAAATAATCAAGGGTATTTTGGAGCCAGAATGTAAGCCTGGACAAACTGTTATAATGTACATTTAAATTGCCCTGATCCTTAGGCTTAAGGGCTGCTGTAAATTTTATCAGCTACACAAATCTCCTAAGGATCTCTGCCAGTCTCTGACTATTGGAGTGTCTCATTTCTCCCCCTGCACTGCTGCTTTCCCTCAGCCATGCTCACAGCCTGCCCAGGAAACACCTTTAATGCCTGACCAGGAGTGCAAGTAGGTGGAAGAAACATTTATGCCAGGCATACTCCACCTGAAAACACCTCAAAGTGTCTGGCTGTCATGTTAGCAGCTTCCTCCCCTTTGTGCTGCCAGATCTGACCATCAGAATATCTCTGTCTGACAGAAAGCTGGTGGCGGGGGGAGAGAAGTTTTGTGATGCTGCCCTGACTTACTGTTTCATTTGCATGGGGAAGGCTGGAAGAGGATTGAAACTAGTTTTTCTATGAGAAAATAAATTAACAAGCAGGACTTACTTTCATAGAAATAAACCAGTTCTGACTTTTAATTCCCTTTTTGTTAAGTGATTAAAATGTGTTGAGAACCTACAAGATATACTTGCATTCATGTAGGTTTATTTGTTTGCATCTGTATTTAACACGTTTATTAAATCTACTGAGGGTAGGTCCTAAATATGCTAATGAATTGCTTTGAAGAGCACTCAGAAAACCAGGAGTAGGAGAAGAGAAAAGAAAGTGCTTATATGAGGGAACAAACATCTAAGGTTTGTTCAGAACCAGGAAGTCTTGCATGCTGTAATCAAGTGTGTTGCCAACATAACACAGGTGTACAGCACATAAGTAGCTGAATAAATCTGGTTATAGGCAGTATCATCATCCTTCTGTGTCCACTGTGAATTCATCCCAAAATTCATCTGTGCATCTGTTATACGCTAAGGTCGTCATATTCTAGTGCATATAAAGATATTTACGCACCTGAGTGTACACCTATTAGACCATATGTTACAAAGAGGCTTTGAGATGGAAGGAAAGAAATGTCAAGGTGTGCTTAATGTGAAGTAAAATACTAAACTTCAAGGAAACAAAAATAGACTCAAGGGGCACATCCTAATGAGCATGCATGTGCAGGGGCATGCATTTCCTACAGGACAAATAGCAGCAGCACATATTGCACTACTGCTGTTTGTCCCCAGGCATACCCCTGCATGTTTGCTCTGGCACACGGCAAAGTGACCTGGGTTGGGGTAGGTGAAGCTAGGGCCAGCATAGGTACTGGGCCCAGCAGCCTTACCAGGAGTCCAGGGGGCATCCCAGGGCTGCAGCAGTGCTGAGCTGGGCACTTGGAGCCTGACTGGCAGCCAGAGCATGGCTCTGGCTGGCCACACTTTCTTTCTGGTAGTACAAACTTTCTTCACGTACCAGGATCTCCCAGTGTCAAAAAAACCCAACTCCACTGTGCTGCAAATTAGCAGTACAGTGAATAGGTGCACATGCACTGTATGCAGTTTGCAGCACCTCAGACTGCTTTGAGGTGCCTCAAACTGCATGTGTATTCTCGTTGGGCCACACCCAAGGTGTATTAATGATCAGAAACAAATCCTACTTCAAAAGAGGCAGTAGGCAGTGGGTAATTTTCAATATCCTTGAGTAGCAGAACTGCCAACCATCTCTGCTTTAAACCTAGAAAATAAACTATTTTAACAAATATCCTTTCTCACTTCATCGGCATGAGCATTTGTGTGTTCAAGGCCTGGTTTGTTTATAGATGGTGTTTGCGGAAAAGATCTTTCCAAAGGTGCATCCTAAATGCCCATCTGATTGCTATCAAGCTCAGGCTTACCCTGACGTCTTCCAGTAACAAGTTCCATAGCCAGTGTTGGGCCTGAGAGTCCTCTGCCCATGACTTCTGTTATGTTTAAACTGAATCTCTGGCTGCATGGTCCCAATTAGGAAGCAGCAGAATCATGAAAGGATGTAGCCGTGTCTGAAAGAGCAGGGCCCTGTTCTCGGACCTTTATTGAGTAGGACTTGAACTCTGAATTATGGTCTCAAAGGAATAGAAAGCTGGGGAAGATTACAAAGAAAAGGTGATATATGTCCCCATAGGCCTTTGCTGCTTCTGAGGGAGATGTTTGCTGCACAATGAACCAATTTCGTCTTTTCTGAACTGGTCATATTCAGTTCCAGACTCAGTGCACTTCTGTGCTTGTCCTGCAGAAGACAAAGGAATATCCTCATATGAAAGGAAGGTATGAGCAGTTTGCTGGCCAAACAAAGATGAGAAAAGGTTTTCCTCACCATTATGGTATAGGTTGCTAGTCAAGAGCCTTCCCACAGTGTTAACAGAAGACTGCATAAAATTTGGCAAGTTCTACGTAGTATTTTCTCCTTCTACATAACAGCACATTTGTTCTTCCTAGGTTTAATTTAAGCCAACTGTTCTTCATCAGTCAACTGTTTTCTTTCCTGCCTGATACTCTGAATGTGTTAGTTAAGAATAAACTGCATACAGGTAGCAAATGATTCCCATGATAATTTGTGTAGCTATAAAGCAGGGAAAAGAGTAGTTAGCCAGCTAGTACCCTACTTCTTAGCAGCAATGATAACCAGGGGCATGTGCTGATCACAACTCCTGGGATGGGTTTATTAGGAAGGAGAAGATCTGGCTGAGTGCTGCCACCTTTTCCCCCAGGTTCTCCAGTCCAAAATCAGCATCTCGTTGCTTATTTGTTCTTTATCACATTAGGAAAAGTCACTAACTTCTGTAGGCTTACTCCAGAATCCTGTATCATGGGCTACATGAACTTTGAAGAGTGCTACTGAGATGCTAAAACACTGTTGCTGCTAGCTGCTCAGTCACCTAAGGGAGATGGAGACATACTGATTTTTCCCTCCATCTTGAAGAGGTTCAACAGGCCTGGAATTTTGCGTCTCAGTACAAAGCTGGGCAGTAGCCTTTAGTATCCGTGCCTTCAGTAACTCCTCTAACTATAGGGTAGAGATTCTCAAATTAGTTCTAAATGAACTAGCTGGGGAACAGCAAACAGTGTAGCCATAGAAGCAGGTTGTTCAGCTGGGGCTGCAAAACCTGCCTGAGCAACTGAGTACATACTCAGGCGGCTAACCCCTACTGAGTTCTTCACCGCTCTGGCTATACTGCAAGCAGTATCTGAGCTAGCTCATTTAGTCATGACAGTGCCTGGCATATATAAGTACCATAAGTGGGTGCATTGCTGGTGGGTTTTTGTTGGGGGGTTTTGTTTGTTTTGTTTGCTAATTACTTTAACAGCAAAATTATGTAAATTGTAAACGCATTAATTTATTCTTTCCCTAAGCATTTCTCTATTTATGTCCGTTCTCCTGTCTTTTCAGCCTCTCTTCTATTTCCTTCCCTAACTGCTTCAGTGTTATGTTAACTCTGTAAAATGTTTTGAAGCATGAAACACCTCTCCCTGTAGGCTGTCAGTTTTGTGTGTCAAACTTTGTATTATTTTCCAATTCAAAATTTAAATGTAAAGAGTATCATTAGCACAGCAGTACTAACCATGTCATACTGGGAATTGTACCTACTTACTCTAAAATGAACCTGGACCAAAGGGTTAGAAATCCAATCAGGGCAGAAAAGTGAGTTGGACAAGTAATAACCTGGCCAGGGAACATTAAAGGCATTTTGACTACCCTGTCAGGATAGAGGAGGAGATAGGGCAGCAGAGAAACTATCTATCATCCCCTCTCCCACTCATACCCCAAACTATACAAGTGTTCAGAAGGCACGGATATTCTGGTAGCATATAAAACAGCATAGCACCATATATCACTTATTATTTCTTCACACCATTGTGATCATGAGATTATAAAGTTAAATTTATGTATATTATATTTTGAACATCACCAAAGCCAAATGTGTGGGGTGTTTATACTTGATCTATTATTGAAATAATCTGTTTCACTGATACAAAATCAAAAAACCAACC
>NW_017728931.1:56977179-57001587 GCF_001723895.1 Crocodylus porosus
AAAAAACAACCCTTCCAAGGCTCTCTTTTTTCTAATTTGGGGAAAGTATTTACACTTCTTTGGTACTATTGTGGTGATGTTGTAGCCACGGCGGTCCTGGAAAAATGTGAGAGGCAGGGATTTTTGTGGTTGATATCTTTTACTGAATGAACTGTACAGTTGGGAGATGCACTTTTTTAGTACCCCTGTATCTTTCCTCAGGTCTCTGAGGAAGGGGACATTTCTCCATACATTCCTCAAATTTTCAGAGCTTTATTTTTATTTTTTTATTTTTATCTTCAGGTTGGGGGTGGGTTAGGTTCTTTTCAGCATAGTGTCCTTATACAGGACAGTTGAAACTGTAAAATAGCCCTCAAAAAGGGGAAGGATGACAAGGGAATAAAGTTGCTATCCACACAGTCCTGTCCCATATGTCATAGTTTACTTGCTTCTATTGGTTTTTACCTTACAGTGGCATTACTAAACTCCTTGTATAATATATTCAATGTATTGGACAATAAAATACTCCTTTTCTCCTAGAAGTCACAAGTGTGAGGAATTAAATACCATAATGTACAAGTGGAAATACTTCAAGTATAAAAGGACATGGCCACCACCACCAGCAGCTACAGTAGCCATGCTTACTCACTGAATGTAGTATTTTTCAATGTTAAAAGAAGATCACCAGGCTGCTAATCTTCCTTTTACTTACACTGTCACCTTTATTAAAGGCCATATACCACAATTGGTTGTCTTGATGCAGAAAATTGAATAAGTCTTTTTTTTGGATCCTATCACTGATGATTCTTCAACTGACTGATATGGATTACTGGAAAACTAAAGAGGTGTGTTCCTCTCCCTTGACTTCCAAGAGGCTTACCCAAAGAACCTTGTCTTGACTTTTAAAGCTTTTAGGCCCTTCTATCCAGAGGAGGGAGGGCCTGAGTTGGAGGTCAAGCAATAATCCCAGGTGAATCATTTTCTTTCTCTCAAATCCTTTTGTTTTCCAGAGAATGATATATAGTTATTCTTAGCACATTTTAACATCCTACCATCATTTAGAAACCTTTGTATCCTATAATCCCTCTCATTCTATGGTAAAATAAGGGGAAAACAAAAGTCCCAAATACAGTCTGCTTGACAAAAGTGACTCCAAATGACAATTTCAGTTTGAAATCAAATGAAAATTTCTCTTAATTTCATATTGAATTTTTCCCTCAAAGACAATAAAAAAATCATAGGGAAAATGGTTGTTTTGACAAACTCTTGGCATTAAGGATCTTGACTGTTACTGAATCAAATGGTATAACTGTGTTACCAGAGCCAACCTATTGAAGTCTTCCAGTTTATGCTCATTCCTGTTTAAATGGACTATGGCCTCCTCTGCATGTTACACTTAAGGTGTTATTAACCAGTTAATCACAACTTAAGTTTTGACCCAGCTACATGTTCAACTAATACATGGTGTGATTAAATGAGCAAAAAACTAAAAGTTATTCCACATTTAATGTACAATAACTTTTGTAGCTTGTTCTAATCATGCCATTAATTTAACATGTGGCCAGGTGCTCCCAGGTGGCTGGGAGGCCTACCAACTGAAGGGCTTTCAACCACAAGGCTGCACCACCCATTGCCAGCCATGCATCAGACAAAGCTCACAGTGGTGGCAGCATTCCTGGCACTGCCCCGCTGTGAGCGTCGTCAGCTGTGGGGCATGCAGCAGGGAGAATGGCATCCCCTTGAGAGTCTCGTCGGCAGCATCATTGCCTGTGGGGCCTGCAGCAGTGGCCATGTTTTCCCTGCTGCGAGCCCTACATCTCACAAGACTCACAGCTGGGGCATCATTCTCCCCAGAGCCCCCTCTGCAAGCCCCACTGCCCACGTTGGCTGCAGGGCTAACAGCGGAGGCCATGCAGGGAATGCTGCCCCCACCTTGGGGCTTGCAGCTATAGGAGCCAGTGCAGGGGGAGCCCAGGCTCCCCCTGCACCAGTAATAAAGCACAATGGGATCTAATGTGTGATCCCACAGTTGCTTCTCCTACCATGCATGTGTGGCACGGTAGGAGGCGCAATTGTGTGGCTTGCACATTTGATCCCATTTTTTATTTACCTCCAAGTGTAGAGGGACCCTACGTGACAGAATTCAGGGATGGTGTTATGAAATGGCTGTGTTTCAGCTCATAGAAACCATTCGCTGTCTTCTACTTCTTCTTTCATGCATGAATGGACCAAGGCAGTTCTTTAAAGTTAACAGCAAGCAGTAACGAAACTGAACTGACCGAGAGACTGATTTGGCCCATTCATACTTGCTACTCTTTTTTTGTGAATTTCAGACAGTGTCCATATTTGATCCCCTAAGGGATGCTAGCTTTGTGCAAAAGAAGAGATAAAGATGGTGGAGCTGCAGAGGTCTCTGATGCTACAATCCATGCTGTTCCTTTGTCCACTGCACAGTTCAGGTTGAAATTTACCAGTGATTTCAATAAGATGAACTTGGAGATCTAGGGCACAGATACATTTCAATGAGCTGAGACAGACAACAGACTGCTGCTGGGAAGGATGGTTTGGAAGGGGCCAAAAAAGCAAGGTATCATTGAGCAGAGGAGAAGAAAGGGATGACAAGCTGGAATGGTAACTCTGCAATGCCTTGCTTAAACAAAATAAACACAAATAAACCCAGGAACAGTATTAATTTTCAGAGAGTAAAGGGTCGGGACAGTATCAAAACAACAGTAGGATGGCATCCCTGCTGTGATATGCTGCTGTAATTCTGTTGGAATTGCTCTGGTGTAACAGTGAAGTTACAGACAGGAGAATTAGATGCAGCGTGTGAACAGAGGAAAAGGGAGCACACCGTTTGGGTATACCTATTTGATGTCCATTGAGTGTATTGTCTGTCCCCTAGCTTCTCCACTCCATACTTAAGCTTTTTCTGTGCTGCTAAATTGAACGTGCTGGTCTTCTGTTGGGAATAAATCCTGCCTTGGAGGGTTCTTGTGAAGATCACCTTATCTTGGTGTTAAGGATTTGTTTGTTTAGAGGAAGGCTAGAGGTTTGAAGAAGAAATTTATTCTTTTAAAGTTTTTTTTTTTTACTGATTGGCAGTCCAGGGATTAATCCGCTTCCAATAATTTCTGTGTGAATGTAAATCTTAATTTACTGGTCTTTAAATGCTTAAGTAAACTCCAGGGACTTGATTTTATAAACATAAACTTTTAGTATAAGCACCATCAGGCATCCATTTGCTTTACAAAATAGCTCTTCCTGACAGCCGCAGTGGATTCACATGCAGACAGTTACTTTTTTAATACCAACATATGAAAAAGCTTCCCCACCCCCTTTCATTTGCAGTAAACAGCACAGCCTGTCCTTATTCTGTGGTTATGGCTCTATTCTACTTTCTGAGGTACATTTAATAATTAAAGGATAACATGGTGTGTTTTATACTAGCTATTAAAAGGGATTTGTGGAGGGGGTGAGGGGGAATTTGTTAGGTTTGGGGTTTGGGTAATTACATGAAAAAGCCCTTTTAAGTCATTTTGGTTTTTGATGCAGGAGAGATACTGATGTGATACAAGTCAAGGACACATCCATGATTGTAGCTACGGCCCCTCCTGGTGGTCTATGACAAGAAATGACTCCTCAGTTTCTCTTTTTCAACTTAATATCCATAGATACCATTACTAATAAAAGCATGAAGAGCATATTCCTGGTAGAAGTTGATAGGCATTTTGATCAGGACTTTGACACATCTCTGAAATGATACTTAAAGAGCACCACATAGTAGCTCTGCTAATATGTTTGGTTCCAATATTTTCATTATGGGGCAGATCCTACCCCAGAGTCAGCATTCATAGCTTATTGAAATCAGTGGATTCTGAGCATTTAGCTATATGAGCAGGAAACTGCACCAGAGAAGTAGTTTAAATAGTAAAAAGTAGAAGTGGCTATTGTCATTAAACTAAACACACTCTCTATAGCAGTCATGCATCAGACATTTTTTTCAGCTCCATAGGAACTTAAGAATTGTCATATTGGATCAGAAACAAGGACCATTCAATCTACTCTACTCTACAATAATCTAAAACTTGGTGCTTCAGGAAGAAAATTTAATCATCTCAGAAAAGGCAGATGTGGGCTATTCTGTCATGTTCAAAATATGCAGAATATTCAAGAAGGAACTATCTGGCTTTGGAGCAGAAACAAAATTAATCCAGTAAAAATGGGTGAGAACTTTTGATGCATCCCTATGTGATGCATCTTCCACTTATTTTACTAATCATGATTTTCCCTTGTTCCAACAAATCAAGAGCTGGCAAATGCTTTTGCATGGAAAGAGGTGTAAGAAAGGCTCCAGCAAGACAACAGGCAAGAAGCAGACACTGAAATAATACATGGCTGCAGCAAAAAAAGAAGAAGGGGCCTTGGAATACCCTGAACCAGGAGAGGGAGATTGAAATTGTGATGAGGAATGGCTGCTAATATGAGTGATGCAGAGCAAAATACAGAGAAAGGAGTAATTTTGATAAAGAGGCAGTAAAAGGAATAGTGGGTATTTTTGTGGGACATGTAGGCTGACAGGGGTGTCAAGAATGGACTTGCTGGGAACACAGCTGTCGTCTTTTCAGTAATATCAGATGAAATATGAAAATCAGCTTTGAGCACCTCAGCTAGGACCTTGGGCTTGGCCGTCAATATAAGCAGCTAGTGCTAGAACTGTGCCAGGAAGAGGCATCCATGGTTCAAAGTGTGAAATGGTGTAATAAAGTAGATTTCCAATTAATTATAGCTGGCATATTTTCCTTGTTTTGCCTTTGTATTGTGTCCCTTTCAATGTTCTTCATTATGTTTTCTTGTTTTGCATTGTGCAAGTGAAGTTCGACTTGTCCTAAACTCTGTTGGTCTAAAAATGCAGAGATTTCCTCTGTTTCTGTTTCAAAGCAACAAGCTGGAAAACCCAGTGGACTGCGCACAAGAAAACACATGGGTGACTGGTGCCATCTTAGTCAGCGACCAGACACCAGTCAGTGACCGGGGGGGTTCCCCTGAGGCCAATCTTGCCAACCGGGAGGGGTGGATCATCCCCGTGGTAAAACTTACAGACCAGTGAGTGGCCGTGCTGCTCCTGAAAGCGGCCTCAGCACTCCTGGAAGGCCGCAGCCTACATCTGGCACTCACACTCCCCGGCCAGTGCTCGCAGTGGGAGCACCAGTACTCCTCCCTGCACCCCCTGCCCATCACCTAAGCGGGGAGCGTGGCCTAACAGGGAGTGCACCAGTGCTCTCAGGGGGTGCACGTGCACCCCCATGCACCCTCTGCGTGTCACCACTGAGAAAACACTATTTTCCACCAGTGGAGGCAGGTGGCTGTGGCCATACTCCTTCAGGCTGTGCAGCACATGTGCAATGAGCTTTCTGAGCTCAATGGTTTGTCAGGATAGCTCCCCACCACTATTGTCCCCTGCCACTAAATTTGGTAGTTGGCAAGGGCAGTGGGGGAGAGGGAGAAAGCAGTGGCAGTGTTCACCCCCGGGTTCTGAAGCCGTGCTGAAGTGGTGGCTCTGGCCAGGAGTTGCACTGATGAGCCAGTGAGTGAGCTGAAGGGGAGTATAACCGCACCCTCTTAGCCCCTTGGATCCAGCCCTGCTGTTTTCCAATAATACGAATTCCAGTTATTTAGCTTGCACCAGCACATCAGTAAAATCAAGCAATTTATTTAAAAAACTTAATAATGAAGGCTTCCTCACAACGGAGAAGAGCGTTACTCCTACAACTGCAAGGTACTTTTGTGAGGAAATTCAATATTCTATGAAAAGTCAGCTCATGACAGTTTTTCAAAAGGCAAGTTCCATCTTTGTAAATAGCACCACTAATAATGAGGTTCTTTATCACCATATAGTAACAGAGCAAAAACAGCAAAACAGCATTCCACTTCTTTTGACCCATCTTTCATTATAAATAAAATGGATAAAATGATCCCAATATTTAACCATCTTCAGGATGCACCTTTTAAATCTTCTGTGGCATAATGTTCTTCCCATGAAAACAGTAAATAAAGCCCCTGCAAGTAATAGCGAGGAAAAACTTAAAGATTTTTACATGGTAAGTCTAATAAAGCTGTTGTATTTTCTGAAGACACTATAGCTGCTCAGAAATGCTGAAAATTTATAAGAACTGTATTGGTTCAATCTTTTCCCCTTTTAGTCAAATCTGTGTGCATTCAGATTCTAGTGTAATTGCATGGCTACATGAAAGTTGCTGCTCCAATTAGAATACAATCATGGCTTTAGCCCTTGAGCCTCTTTGAGCCATATGCAAATGTTTTGGGTAGCTCGAAGCAAATGTAGAATAAATACAGTGCTTAGCATTTAATCAGTCTTCAGCAACTTTATGACATAATGGGCCTGAATCATATCTTACGTGTGTAGCTAAGCAGTAGAGTAAGTCTTGACTTCAGAGCAATGACTTCTGATTTACAACAGCACAAATTAAATAAGGTACTTTTTCAATATGTATAAAAAAGAAAATTTCAAGGAAATAAATAGGCAAAAAAATCATATGGCTTATTTTTATCACGTTCCTCCATCCAATGGTAATAGGGAATTGTGTTCAGGCCCTAATTTTGACAGGCACCACAATCATAATCCCTTTCTAGGAGCTATTTTTCTGGATTGTAAACAAACCCAAGTTGTTGAAAAATTAACAAAACCCCTCACAACATAAGTCTTGCAGCATAAAGTTTGGACTCAGGTGCTGACATCCAGCCAATAGGGGGAGCACTAGTTAATTAAAAAACCCTATAGTTAAAGTTGCCAATGTTGCTGCTGGCTGCACAGATAAGGAAGTAATTATGGGAAAGCTTTTCCCACAAGAAATAAAAGAGGAAAATACTTGCCAAATAGTAAAAAAAAGAAAATTGTTGAGGAATCAGTTCAAGCGTCTGAGTGGATTTTACAAAAAAAAAAAAAAAGGAAAAGTAGAGAACAAGAGTATGACATGATATACATTAAAACAAAAGGGGACTCCCTTGATAAAACCCACCCTCAGGGTTCAGCTGCTGTTCATAAATAAGCAGAGCCCCTTGAGTCAGTTGTAACCTCCTATTCAATCTGGGGCCATCTGTTACCCTATTAAAGCTAGTAAAAAAAAAAAATCTTTGCAAATAATACTGGTTGTGAATGTTGGCATTTTTTTCCCTTTGAATAATTGTTTGTAAAATTATTTTCTCCCCATTATCTGTCCAGCCATACTCTTCAGCTAAATAATGACATGGCAGCAGCAAAACAAGAAACCTTGAATCTCATAACAAAATTTTTCATGCTTTGTTTTTTTCCCCTGTAAAATACGTGTCTAATATTGTTTGTAGAGAGTGTTTTGGCAAGAGCTTGTGTTCAGAAATTACTTTGTCTTATAGTTCGTCTTAGAGGGCCAAAACTCTTTGCATCTTAAAATGCACAGAATACCAGACATTCTTTTCTTTTTTATGGACAGAGACTTTAAAATTCAAATGAGCACTTTAACAAAGTACTAGTAGGGTGGGGCTGATTCTTGAGTTCTTGATTAAGGAGTAGTTCAGTCCCTGAGTAGTTTCTCTGAAATCAGTAGGGGCACTTATAGGCAACAGGCTGAGTACCGTAAAGAGCTCTCACAGTCGTGATTGATATGGATATACCTCCCTGCCCGTGTAGGGCTCCTTACAGGATCGGAGCCTAGAAACGGAAGAGCATAAATAAGTGTGGTAGAATCAAACTCTGAGGACCTAGGAATGTGGCAAATGCCCAGCCCCAAGGACAGACAATTTTTTTTAACCCCTCAGTAAAGAGTTCCTTCAGTCCCCTGGAAGCCCAAATAAATAGCTTCCGTGGTTTATCTCATCCCATATTTCCTGGCTGGACAACTGGTAAAGCTCTAAAGATGTGAGCAAAATACAAATTGAGAAGAAAAAGTGGAGGTAGATGTTGGGATCTGTGTAAGAAATGGTCAAGAATGGGGCTGTGCAAAAAGAAAAGATGGAAAACCAGTAAAATTAAGTTTAAAAGAGAATAATACAGCTGAATGACTATTTCCCTTTATCATTTGCATCTTGCTATTGATCCTTTTTTATTCTCATCCAGTATGAGACTCATGGTCTAGACAAATCTTAAAGGTGTATATTGACTCGCTTGCTTGAAAACACGATCAAAGGCAGACATTTAGGACTGTGAGATGTTTTCTTTTAAATAATTTTGCTGCTTTCCTTGGTAGTCCAAGGACACAGAAAACATAGGCAGTGTCCAAGCTTATTTTATCTCCAAAGGATTTCTAAGAACCACACATCTTCATAAACAAGATTCAGTTGAACTTTTGAATGACAGTGTGAAGCTGTTTGATTACAAGATATCCAGAGTCCTGCTGGTAAACTTGAATTTCAATGTGATGCTTTGAAACGTCAATATATGCTTTTTTCCAAATCCTTTTTACTGTATGTTATTGTCTTATTTTATTTTTTCTTTCTATTTTTGTTTCCTCTTAGGTAACAGAATTTGGTTTGGGCTATAATGGAAATGTACAGCCAGTGACAGCATAGTTACACCATATACTTTTCATTACACCTTCAGTCTAAAGGACTTTTCCAGACTCATTCAGGTAACATCATTTTGAAGTATCCAAGTATAGCTTGTACCATTGTTTATGCCGGTTTATAGGCATGCGACTATAAATGTATACTCCCCAAAAAACATTTTATAAGCCAAAACTAAAGTTGAGAAAGCATCTGGAGTTTGAAAAAAATATGAAGAAAGGTTATAAAAAATTGGTGGGGAAGGAAAATTGGTTCTCAAGCCTCTCTTTACTCCCCTGATCCTAGGTGTAACAGGGACTAAAATGGACAGGGGGTTACACAAAAATAGCAGTTGTTTTATATTGTACCAGAAGCTGCCCCAATACACCTCAGATACATCCCTTGCATAGAAAAGAACAATCTTTTGGAGAATAAATTGCTGGATGTACCATTAAACTGATGAAACATGAGCAATGTCAGGGCAAAGAATTCGGCACACCTTTGTATGTACTGAAACATTAAAAAGTAAGAACGGTCTAAATTGAAGCTAAATGTAAACAAAATGTTTAACACTGAAACATGGGAATATGTAAATATGCATGCCTAGGATCATCCAAAAAACCTTAATTCTGGCTCTGTCCTACTGCCACCCCACAAATTTCCAGCTAGCATGTCCATTTCAAGGCCAGATCCATAGGGGTGCAGTGGTACAGTCTCATGCCCCTATAATTTCTGTTCCACCCAAATTGTAAAGCCATATGTTTGGGAAAGGCAGCAGCATTTCTGTTCAGGTAGTGCTGAAGAGTCAATTGACTTCATGGCTTTTTATCATCTCCCTGATTCCTGTTGATCTTTCTGCACTCCACAGGTGTTAACGATCCATTCTCCTTTTTAATGTTTTACTATTCAAATTATGCTTTCTTTTGCAATTTTGCTGTTAGTCATTCCTGGTAATGTCTCTCCTCTGTTTTACAGCCTGCAAACTGTTTTTTAGCTCTAGTTAAAACCCTTAACTCAGGTGTGGTAATAATAACTCATGTGTAGAAATGACTGACAGTGAAGTATTGGAGGTACTGTCAAGATGCTCTAGAAGCTATATTTTGTTTTATGAATCTGAGTAAGAGGCGTACATTTAACTATAACAGCTATAGGGCTAATAATATAATATCCTTTGACTATTTTTGCCTAGTTTTTTGTGTTGTTTTTAAACTTCATATATCCTCTAGCAAATTAATACACATTCTAGTAGTTATATTTCTTTTTTGCTTTGATCTTAACCTGAATAATATAATGCTAGCTCCCTACGATATTAATAAAGCTACTAGTTTCTCTTTAACTGGAGAAAATGTGTTGCGTTACAGGTAGTGATGTGCCATACCATCTGCACCCCACTTTTAAAAATCCTAGATCTGCCCACACCCATTTGCATACTCTTTATAAAGTGCAATCTAGCATGAATGTGTTTGCAAATTCAGAGTCATTGGCTTGCAAACATCACACATTCAGAAAACCCACTGTAATTGAGCAGTTGGTGTAATTATAATTACAGGCAGTGACCTGGAGCTTAGCAATTTAAAGATTGCATTTTCTTAAGAAATAAATACCATTGATGTATTATTTAGAAAAATTGTCAGTATGTGTTCTGTAATACGTGCACAAATTAAGATGGTGTTTTACTCCAAGTTCCTAATACATTTGGAAAACTCTGTTAGAAATAGGAGTTCTCCCCTCACCTAACACATCTCATCACTAAATTTGATGTTCCCAGCCAGTTTCAGTTATGCCCAAAACTCCACGTACCTTGTGATCATGCAGCTATATAACTGGCCTCACACATTTCTTGTCTGCAGTGCTATCCTGTGAATCTCATTTTGTCCAACATAAATGGCTAGTCTGAGTACTTAACATACATGTACACATTGGAGATTGAATGGTTATTGTTCTTAACAAGTTCCTCTGAACTCTTGTGCTTCTTCAACAAGCAGCCAGTAATGGAAAAGTTTTTGATTAAACTGAAAACCCAGGCATTTTTTTGTATAGAAGCTTGTTTTGTGAAAGGAAAGAGAATAGGCTGAAAAGTTAATACACCCACACACCATCTAATCATGACACTGCTTCATACAGAAGCACAAGTGCATAACACTGCATCATTTTCTGCTAGTTGCTAAAGATTTTGAGCTTGGGTTTCTTGGGATTTGTTTTGACATGCTGAGTGTCACCAACATATTTGTGTAATTATTGTATGCATTATCAATTCTGAAAGATTCATATTCTCTGCTATTTTTTTATTGATTGAGTAGGGGGTGATTTTTATTGAAAGCAGAACAAGGACCTCAAGCTATTGAAGGAGCACAAAAATTAATGCAACTCTGGATTCACAAAGTCTAGTGGGTCCTTTGTGATAGAGTTGTAGACGGTCAAAGCTGATAGACAGTAAGCAAACATTTGAGACAAAAAGATGGAAAAAAAGTTGATTAATGATTTCTGGCAACTCTGTAAAAGCTTTGCGCTTCTAGTAATGAAAATATTATGAAAGAAACATTGACTCTTCTTTCTTTTGTTTGCTTTTTTTTTCTCTTGATGAGACCAAAATATGCTTAGGTTAATGAAATTCTGCCCTTGGAAGATACAGTATACAGTAAAAGACAAAATTGTTAGTGTTACAGTAGAAATGAGCTATTCAGTATTGATGACTGCAAGCATAATTAAACTTTGTGCTGCATAACCTGCTCTCTTTTTTCTGAAGCAGAAATAATTACCTATTCATTTACCCTGTAACAGTAAATTTACCTTGTAAATTTGACACTTTATGGTGCTTGCCATAATGTGCATTATTTTAAATGGTCAACAGTTACTATGTAAGTAAAAAACGATAGCTTCCTTATGTTTCTCGTTCTAAAGACACAGCAGCAGATCTCTACTCTTGGGTCAGTGCTGCTGCATGTGAAAGGATCAGAGAATGTCCCAGATTCAGAGTCTAAGTTATTAAATCAGCTCCCCTGCTGAGGAGTAATAGTCAACAGCCACCACAACTTGTCAGTTCCTTTTTTAGTAATGCATAAAGCAAATCATCTCTGTCTCTGCAAGGCAGGAGAGATGGGATGCATAATGGTTAAAGTAGATGACAATCGGGAGGGAGAGCTCGCCAGTTTTTAATGGTCACTGCAATACCTTTTAGCATCATGTAATGATGCAGCTTTGCATTACTTTGCTGTGGTATGATTCAGCATGCAGGAGAGATCAACAACATAAGAAAAAAAATGTTTCTGAAGGGAATTCATTCCCTCAAGCAAGCCCACAGCCAACAAATGAAAGTGAGCATGTGCGGTTTGTATGGGTCTATAGGGGCACACTGATGAATGTATAATGATGTAACATCAAAAACGGGGCTCAGAAAATTATGAAATGCCTGATACAGTTTCCTGCATTTTAGAGATTTCATGACATGACATTTGAGAAAGAGATTTAATATAGAAAAGAAAGGAGAGCAGGCATAATATTTAGCCATAACTCACGGGTGACAAGCTGTGTTCTGTTTAAACAAATAAATGTGCACTGAAGCTAGCATACCCCAACACACACATTCATTTCCCACCAGGCATGCCTACTTACACAACTGCCAGCATTAACAGTGAAGAAATCTCTTAAAACTAAAATATGTTATCCCTTCCTGTATGCATATGAATTGTAGGCTCCGAGGCTTAGGTCCCAATGAAGTCTCTTAAGCTACTTTGTCAAGCACAGGCACTGTTCCCTGACACTATTTTCTCTATGTTAATTTTTATCCCCTCTTTTCTCTGTCCTCATTCCCCCTACTCCTCAATTTTCTCCTTCCCATTCTGATTTCCAATTCTTCTAGTGCAGTGGTCTCATTTCTTTATCTCCTCCTAAAGCTGAGGGACCTGCCAGCTGTAGGAATCAGACCATTTCCTGTGCAAGAGGTGAAGAGAGCAGAGTCTATCTCTAACCTCTGTGAACGGCACCTCTACCTGGTAGAGGAGAACTGGACACAGATGAATATTTTGGAAACTTAACTGCCCCAAAATGAAATAAATGGCACAAAAAAACAATATCATCCCCTGAACGTTTTCAAGGAATATTTCCACAACCAAAATGAATCCACTCCCAACAACACTTCATCCTGTAACAACATCGTGGAAAAGTTTAACACCAAAAATACATCAGATTGGACACCTCACAGTGGTTCAAACCTTGACCACTATATTGACTGCTTCAGGGAAAGAATGAACAATGAAATAATAAACACCAAACACCACCGTAGTAACCTCCACCTCTCAAAGAGAAGGGCCATAGAATCGCTAAGATCCAACCACCAAATAGTGATAAAACCAGCAGATAAAGAAGGAACTATAGTTATCCTTAACCATGAAGACTACATAAAAGAAGCCAAAAGACAACTCTCTGACACCACCTACTACAAAAAACTAAAGGAAGATCCATCTCCCCTTTTCACCTTAAAACTCAAAACCATCATCACATCATTTCTATCTGAACTACAAGAAAAACTAGAAACTTCATCCTGCCACTACCCAGTCCAGGGACTCTTTTACATGCTCCCTAAAATCCACAAACAAGGGAACCCAGGCAGACCTATAATATCCAACCATGGAACCCGAACTGAGGAAATATCAGGTTTCCTCAAATCCATCCTAAAATCTCTTGCCACCCAAAGAGCGAGTTTTGTCCAAGACACAACAGGCTTTCTATGAAAACTTAAAAACATAGACCACCTTCCCAGAAATACCTTCCTAGCCACCATGAATGTTACCAGCTTATATATCAACATCCCGCACCAGGATGGCATCCAAGCCTGCCTTACATATCTACAAGAGCAAGTTTACAACTCAGAGTACAGACCTAAAGAGATTACTAAACTTATACACTTCATCCTCGCACACAACAACTTCAGTTTTAACAATCAACACATCCTCCAGACCACAGGCACAGCTATGGGCACCAAAATGACCCCACAATATGCCAAACCTTTTATGGCCTACCTGGAAGAAAAATCCCTGAAGAACTGCACCATCAAACCCATGCTATACCTAAGATATATAGATGATGTCTTCATCATTTGGACCAAGTACCTGGAGTCTCTGATTGATTTCCATCACAAAGTCAATAACCATCACCCCTCCATCATACTCTGTCTTGAATACTCCAGCACCAATTTCCTTTTTAGACACTATGATCAATATCCATAATGGTAAAGTACAAGCAACCCATGAACCAACATACATATCTACACAGAACCAGAAATCACCCTAAACACACCAAGAAAGCTGTAATATGTGGGCAAGCCCTCCAATACCACCGAATTTGCAGTGAGGAGAACACCCACGACTGACACTGTGCAAATCTCAAAAGGGCCTTCACTCAACAAGGACAGTCCTCCAGAGAGATAGATCATACTTTTGAAAGAGCCACCTGGATACCACGTGAAGAATTGCTGCAGTACAAAAACAAAATCCCCACAAATAGCACACCATTAGTTATGACATACCATCCTTCTCTGGAATCTATGCAGAATAGCCATAAACAATGCAAGCCATACTAGAAGAAGACCACATTCTTAAAGAGATCTTCCCAGAACCACACATCCTAGCCTTTAAATAAGCACTGAACCTTGCCAACCTTATCACCACAAGCAAACTTCCTATAGCTCAAGGCACACCAAATAGATCCAGACCAAGTTGGGACAAGAAATGTAAATCTTGCCAGCACTTCTCCACCACCACCACAATAGCTACACCTCAGAACAGAACCATCACCACTCCTAGATCTTACACCTGCACCTCCAGAAATGTAATATATCCCATCCAGTGCACCAAATGCCCAGATGGAAAATATGTATGAGAAACCAAACAACAACTGCATATCAGAATAAACGCACAAGAAAAATCTATCAAAGACAAAAATACCCAAGTACCTGTGGCGCACACTTTTCACAAGATAACCACTCTCTCTCCAACCTCTCAGTTCTAATCCTCAAAGGGAATTTACAAAACACCTTTCATAGATGATCCTACAAACTTCATTTCATAAATCTACTGTATACAAAAAATCATGGACTAAATATAGACATTGGATTTATGGCACGTTATAACCTGCCTGCCATCCAATAACCCCAGGTAACCTGTCTGCATTTTACCGGCTACATTCTATCACCAGTTCAAATTCCCGCTCCCCCCGCAACTAACTGTCTCACAGCTATTGTCTTACAGGGCCTCTGATCCTCACTGCTACGCGTTAGCATTTTCACAGACCTGAATTTTGCATACTGGCTTCCATTCCACACAGGAGAGCACAACAAAGCAACAACAAACTCTCCCTGTGCCTGAAGAAGGCCATTTGTACCCAGAAGCTTGCAAAGAACAATTTATCCATCTATTTAGCTGGTCTAATAAAAGATATCACATTCACCCAAACAACCTTGTCTGCCTATCATCCCCTCATTCTTTTAATGCTGAATGTACCATCTCTGAACACTCTGGAATTTCAGGTGAGCTTAGAACTAAAAAGCTTATACAGCCATTCAGCAGACATGACCACTGAATCATTAGTGTACACAGCAATCTAATAGAGCAACCTGGTGGGGTTCACTTGTCTCTGCCATGCTCTAGACTCAGTTATCTGAATAAAAAGGAGGGATGAATCTAAATAAAGCATGTACATATAAGGCCTTTGTCATACATTCACTTACAGCAGATAATTGGGATGTAGTGACCTATTAAAATTAGTACCCGTTAAAGCAATAATCCTTGCCTGCAAGGGAACAATTCTGCAATGCTTAAGAGGGCACTTAACACTTACTAACCTGTTTGGTGGGTCTGCTTGAGTTTTAACTGCCTCTATTTGACAAGCTTTAGATAAAGCACCACCACCACCATTTTGAACCACAGGGGTGCTGATACATGAGATGCTTCGGGTGCTTTAATTAGAGCCACTGTAATTGAAGTCCCTCTCCTCCCCCCCACCCATTTCCGGACCACAAATATAAATGCCCTTGGATACTGGAAGTAAAGTAATGTACCTTGCTTCGAGGAAACAAGGTAGAGTCTCCAAACAACAATTTCCACTTTGCAAATCTAACACTCACAAATATATGATTCACTTGCACAGCTATCTAGAAATTGTTATGTTTATAGTTGTTAATCTTAACCATAAGTCCCCTTATAATTGCAGTGCACTATAGCTAGTAACTAAGCCCAAGTTTGTGTATCAGGAGCAGCTCAGGGCATGGCCCTATTGTTTTCATCTTTTCATTGATTCCTTTGCAGTTAAAAAGTCAAAGCTCCTTCAATTTTAAGAGGTGTACTATAGTTCTTTTAAAACAGTATGACAGAGTTCAGTATCTAGAATGTGCTGCAGAGCTGAAACTGCCAGATAGCTTGTTTTTAATTTTCTCCACGGGAAAGAGTAATGTATAACTTCTCAGCAGAATAGCTGTCACAAAGAAAGAGAATAGAATAAAAGGAATATTTTGGCTCATGTCAAGATAAAACTGAAGGGGAAAAAAGTCTTCTCCACAGTTCTATCTTTATTCTCGAAAACTGAATTCATATCAAGATTGCTGGTTAGAATAAGAAATGGGCCAAAGATTCATCTTACACATACTGAAACAGATTTGACCTCTTCAAGGTTTTGCATGTTTTTGGGTCCAATATTTTGGTTCAAACAAATTTTAAAACTTTGTAAACAACCCAAAAGAATGATTAAATCACCATAAATAAATGTATTTTGGTACATATTTTAGATGAATAGTTAATCTCATAATTCATTATGGTTTTACATTTTTCAAACACCTTTACAAATACTTGGTAGGAATCCAAATACTCTTGGACAAGGAAGAGTAGGACTCCATTAGTAACTGGACCCCACTGCCGTTATTTGTGAAAATGTTTAGGAATTGCTGTTTGGTATATTATTCATCCAGCTCTCCACACAATAGACTTCTTTTTAAAATGAAAATCTCCTAAAAGCTGATTTGACAAGGTTCTGTGAAAAAGAGTTGGCAAATTAATTAACTAACAGAGAAGGTCAGTTTAAAAACCTTGCTGCAGACTAATTAAATCCTAGACACTGACATTTTTGGCTAAAATTTGCAACCATAGTAATTAGTGTTGCAGAAAATTTCCATATGCCATTGTGCCAAATGAATGGGACTATTTAATAATTGTTCCTGTAGGATTTCTTGTAAATAGCTGGGAGGGACATGATTCTACTGTACAAAATATGCAAAGACATCATATTACTATCATTCCAGTAATAGTAGTTCCCCAAGTTAACTGCGTGGAGGAGGGGGAAATTTTAGAAATCTCAGAAACATTACAAACAATGACTGCACTACTCTAAACTTTTTGTAGCATAACCATTTTTATATGTCACTATTTGAAGCAAAGTAGAGAAAGCTATTAGTCAAAAGGATAAACATATGCTGAATATGCAATTAAAATAACCACTGTGAACAAAGTTATCTGATAAAATAAATGGTTTTTAATTATTTTATTTTATTTGCATCTATGAAATTTAAATATGTTCAGAGATTTTTTTTTAATCATTAACTTTTTTCCAGACCACTAAGGATTTTCTAAATGTCAAGCAGTGAAAATTAAAATGTCAGTATGTGACATAGAGGTCAAGTAGATTTAATAAACCAGAACTACATCTTTCCATATTATTTCTAAGTTTGCTTTTTCTGCTTGAAATTTTTAAAAAATGAGATAAAGGTTTGTACAGCCAGTGCCTCTAGTATATAATAGTCAGATTCAAGTCTTTCTCTTTGCAGGACATTGTACAAATTCAGCTCACAGAGAAAAGGACTGTTCTCAGTTTATGGGGCATTTGATACAAGATGATATGAGAGGCCTTTGTGAGGGGATTCTATATCTTCAAATAAAAATAAAAAGAACAATCAACAAGGAATAACTGATATGAGTAAACTAAAAAGTAAGAGTGTTATGGGGTGAAAAGGAAGGGAAGAGAGAGAGAAGTGGATTGGGACAGCTCAAATAAAGGCCTTAGGCATCCAGGCTTCATGGACTTTGACAATTTCTCTGCCTGCAGTGACTAAGATGTCTGTAAAATGGTGCTCCTGATGAAGGGGAGATTTCAGGGGCATGAGAAATCTAAAGTTGTGGGAGAGGATGTCATCTCCATCCCTCCATATGGAACCATTATTTGTTTCCATTACATCTCTTCCTTGTTTCTCATGCATATGCCATTACTTGTACTTGGCCAGGAAAGTTGATAGACTCTTCTATGATGAATTAATCTGCGTACTGTAAAGTGCTCAACACGTACCCTTCTGGAGGCCGAGAGTGAAACCTTCCTGATGTTCCCCAAACCTGCTACCCCTAAGTATGAGCGCTTCAGGTTAGTCTATCTCCCATCCAAATATATGGTGGTCTGTGACTGAATGCTGCAATCAGAGAGCATTCAGCTGCATATTTTGAATCCAGAGAATGCATTTCCTTTGATATGGTCTCCCAAACAAACTCCTTCTCTAAAATTTCACTTACAACAAAATTCAGGATATTTTATTTTGAATGAAAGAGGTAAATACTAAACATTTGGATCTAATTTCTAATAGCTGAGAGCCTCCCTGAAATGAGCAATAGCTCTCTGAGTCATTATTTCAGGCTCCCTGCAGATTCAGCTCTTTCAACAATAAAATCACTTGGAGACTGAAAGATTTGTAGAAAGAAGTGGGGGTCATGTGACAAATGGGATGGGCTAGACTTTGGCCATTTCTGGGGTGAACAGGCATATTCCTCCCAACTTTTGGGTGCAGGGGCAGATCCAGAGGGGGTGCAATAGCACAATTGCACCCCCCATTTTAAATCACACTTGCAGGAGCAGCAGCCAGGAAATATAAGTCCCCAAAGCAGTTAAGAATTCCCCTGCTATCCCTACCCCCTCCCTTTCCTTCTGTGCTCATCAGCATCTCACTCCAAATCTCTGCACAGTCCTGCCCAGCAGCTTCATCTACAAGTTGAACAGTAGAGACAAGATGAAGCCCTGGGGGATCACACAAGAAAGGTGCCAACAGGATGCTGAGCTCTTGCCCATCATTTCTCCCTGGAACTTCTCTGCTAGGAAAGAGAAGAATCAGATTAGAGCATTCCCACAAATAGGTACCAGGTCATTAGCTTACCAAGGTCTAACTCCTTCCCAAATGAAAAAAATAAAAGCAGTGGTCCTCTTCCAGGTACCATCTACTCATGAAACTAAATTGAGCAAATATTACTCATGACAAATTGCGCAGAATTCTGTAACAGGATTGCTCCTCTCCTTTCTCATATGCGTAGGTCAGTGAAATAGTTAATGATGCTTACATTTTAATGATTACCATCAGGTGTAAGAATTAACATAGATGAACAGGGAACGTTGCATCTCTCAGAACTAACACTCTGGCCTGTCTGCAAATAGCCCTACATGAACGTGAGGGAGGTGATAGGACCTATCTGCTTGGCACTAGTTAGGCCTCATTTAAAGTATTGTGTGCCGTTTTGGGATCCACTTTTTAAAAAGAATATGGAGAAGTTGGAGAGGGTGCAGAGGCAGACAATGAAGATGATAAAGGTATTGGAAAGCAAGTCATATGAGGAGAGCATGATGGGGCTAAGCATGTTCAGCTTGGAAAAAAGGAACTTATGAGGGGACATGCTAGCAGTCTTCAAATACTTGAAAGGCTGCCATAAAGAAAAGGGAAAGGATGCTTACTCTCTTGCTATGAAAAGGAGGATGAAGACCAACGGTTTGAAGTTTTAGCAAAGTCAGTTTAGATTGGCTATTCAGAAAAAACCTCTTCACTTTTAGGACAGTGGCAGTGGAACAGACTGCCTAGGAAAGTTGTGGACTCTCTATCACTGCAGGTGTTCAAGAAGAGGCTGGGCAGCCACTGGTTGGGGATGACCTAGGTGTAGTTATAGTCCCTTGCTCGGGTGCTTTGTATTTCCATATCAGCTTTGTCATCTTTTTTCTGGATTCCCCATCCAAAACATCTACTAATAAAAGTCAATGCCTATGTTCTACTGTGGGTATTTCCCATTCTTCTGGTTGTTTCCCCTCTCCCCATACCCACTCACTGCTATATGTAGCAGGGTGTTATTAAGCCTTCCTCAGAGGAATTGGGTGTTGGCTGCAGACAAGGCTGGGGGTTTTGACTGGGCCATGACAGTATTCCTGCTGGGACTTACAGCTGGTGGACCCTGGCTAAGGGGTTTTACCCTTCTGCTCAGGCTTAGACTGATTGCCATACTTGGGCTCAGGAAGGAATTTTACCCCACGGTCAAATTCAGATGGACTGTGGGGATTTTTGCCTTCCTCTTTAGCAGGGAGTATGGTCCTCTGGTATCTCTTAAGGTGCAGACTGAAGTGCAGGTCCTGACTCTAACTCATGGTACTTCACAGAAAGCTCCATGAGTCAGACTGACCCTCCTGACACAATAGAAATTAAATGTTGGATCAGGAGGGTGAGGGATTGAGCTCCAATTTGGAGCTGATCTAGGGAGAAAGCCTGTGTCTCTGCAGCCTCTTCCTTTAGCTATGCTCCCGCCATCCCTCCCGACTCCCATGCTGTCACAGGATGAGAGGGGGAGAAGGAAGGGGAGAGAGTTCTGTTCTGGGCTTTCCCCAGCTGCCCCGAAAGGGGAGCAAGCAGATTGGAGTCCCCCAATCTTGGGAGAGCTCCAATTCATGCCCCCCTCCTCCAGCACACCTGGGGAAACCCTGGCATGGACCTCTCTGCCCTACTTTCTCCCCCTCTCATCCTGAAACAGCAGCGGAGGTCAGGCTGTGCTGGAGCAGACAGAAATTAATGAAGGTGCTCCACTTCGGAGTGCTTTCATTTGAACGCTCATACAAGGAAGGTTAATTTGTCACTAGATCACTACTCTGCATTTGTGCTTTTCTGTTAGGGCTTGGCTTTAAAGCACTTGAAGGGGCGGCAAATATAATTTCTGTCTACACCTTTATATGTATATTATAAACTTTTATAGAAGCAGGATGTTGGCTGTCATAGTTCCCCTGCAAATTATGGCAGGTTAAGGTGTTCTGTCTTGTGTTGTGTCAGGGTTGACAGTGGTTTTACTGAGGTTAGATTATGGATTTGTATAGGATTGTTTGGATAGGGATGCTCCTGCCTCAGGCAGGGGTACTAGATGACTTATGAAGGTCCCTTGCAGACCTCCTTCTCTATGGTTCATTCTGTGATTGAACATTTTAAAAGAAAACAAAGATGTGATTATGCTTAAACAACTAGGCTTAATCTTGTTGAAAGGGAAATTGTGATTGCTGTGGTGTAGGAGTTTCTTATTCAGGAGTAATCTAGAAGACTATGATTTTCTGGGGGCAGATTCCTTCTTGGGGTAAGTAATAGGATACTTGATCCAGTGAAAAATATTCTTGTTACCTGGATGATGATTATTCATTTACTTTTCATGGCTGAAATGTATTCATGTAGCCATCCAATAAGGCAGCAACTAGAATACTCAAGCAGAAGTTAGGATATCCAGATTCTTCCTTGGACTTGATGCATAGGAAGGTTTCTTGACTTTTCTGGGCTTTTTGTTTCTACAACTAAAATAGTGAATATTGAGCCGTATCCTTTTTTGAGGTTAAATTGATAAAAAAATAAGTGTTCAAAAGCTAAATATAATTAGTTATTATATATGTTAATGTATTTTATACACATATTATGTATGTTAGGTTGCCTTTTTTTTTTTTTTTTTTACACGTAGCCTAGTTTTCAGACTTTGGGAGGGGTTTTTTTTGTCCTTTTAAGTTTCTCAAAGCATTACACTGTACTTTCCTAAATGCCCAATTTTGTACAAAGCATGAACATTTCATGTTCCATGAACATTTCAGTATGAATGTACATCTAATGTGGACCTAGTGATGTGTCCTCTGGATTTTGAGTATATTTTTTTTAATTTAAAAGGTTCTTTTTGGTATCTTCAAATACCAGCAGCATACTGGATAGTCTTCATTTTACTAATGCAAGCATATGATCCCATACTTTGCAGTTGTGTATACCACACACCAAGTACTAAGAAGTTATTTGCGCTTGTGAGGACACAAGAGGTGGGTGAGCTTTTCTTCTGTTTACAGGCTCTGGAGCATATGAAGCATAGCTGATCATCAACAAGCTCTCTAATACCTATCATTAATTGCATTTTCATGTTAGGGATTGTAACTGCTTTTCCCTCTTCATATCAGGGCGAAAAAGTAGGGGTCAGCATTTTGTATGAGACACTGATGGCAGACAATAATTTTTTCCAAGGTAACTTTTAGGATTCATTGAAAGGACAGACAATCTGAAGCAGCTGCCAAGATGGACTGGATGAAATGGGACTTTCATTGCAGTTCCTCTTTGCTGATCATCAAATAAAGGTAGAATCAGCCATTATTGAAATAAATTAATTTATGAAGGAACTACAAAAATAAGCCTATTATTTAGGGCCCTCACAATAACAGCCAAAGGAATAATACAATAAATCATTTGGAGTGGAAAAATATAGCAAGAGGTACTGAAAACTGAGAGAGATTTTGTCACTAAACTGCAGCATTAATAGTGTTTTGAAGCTTCACATTTAAATTGCCTATTTCTGACATTCAACATGCACATTAGGAAAATGATGCTTATTTTATAGTTACTCATTAAGGGAAGGGGAATAAATAAGATGGAGTTTTAAACGATAAATCTCTTTCGTAACTAACAACCAACAAAAGAATGTTGGAAAGGGAAACAAATTAATGCTGAAAGGGTGATTTTTAAAATGTTTTTGTAATCTGAAATATAAATGAGCAACTGTCTCTTCTGCTCTAGGATGAGTCATTTTTGGACAATCTAAATATTACTCTGAATGCTGGTGATATTCATGCTCTACTGGATAATGAAGAAAAAGTGGAAATAATAGAAAAGGTTATTTTTTCTTTCTTGCCATTTTCCAGGTGTTGTGCAATTATACTGTGTGTTGCCTGTTCTTTATATGATTGTGATTTTCTACATATAGTCCCCCACCTACAAATGCATCATCCTTTTCCAGCTAACAAGGCATAAGCTTAGTATATATCCTGTATCATAAGTTCAAGGAAAGAGTCAGGAAGAACTTGTACATTATCTCAGCATTCAGTCCTCTTGGAAAGGCCTTTTCGTGAGCACCTGTATCAATTTCTAGCTCTCATTAACTGCTGTACAATAGACTGCTACCAAGTGACTATTTGCAAAGCATCTGCATTTATCTAATCTTTATTTATTTTTTAAAGAATCTGAAGTTACATCTCATCTGCAGTGCTTCAATATTTGAGTATGAGACAAAATGCAAATACAGCAGTAAGCTGTTAATGAGATGTATCTAGCTCATTTTTTGCAGTAACCCAGTATCTTCTATCCCATTAGATTATGTACAGTATATAAGATTTATCCATTTCAAAACAGTATTTAATTATTCCATTAGATGCTGCCACATATTTTATCAAAATGAAATCTAATTTTATCTACAACAATGAGAGCAGCAGCGAATTTTTTTTTTCAAACAGGGGCATACCACTGGCAGACCCTGATATTTTATTTTGATGGCTGTACAAAGTGCAGGAAAAAAATCACAGTACATAGTGGTGTAATGTGTTCCCTTTCTGATTGGGTGGCACTTTATGGTTGTGTACAGACATTCAGGGAGGTTAGAGGGAGGTTAGATTGCATTAGAAATTGCCACCCAATCTAATTAATTTGTCCAGGTGCAGACCTTACACTAGTTAGGTAGATGTACATGTGAACTATACACAAGTTCAGGACAGTTAGATCAGTCTAAAACTGGCCAACCTGATCTAAGCTAAGTGTAACTCTGAGCTAGTCTAACTTAGCTTGGGTTTGGCAAAACCAATCTAAACTGAACTTCTTCACAGTTCCCAACACACCCCAAGGCTGGGAAAGTCCAGCCACTGTCCCAGCTTCCTCTCTGGCACTGGGTTATTTTTAGGCGACAAGTGGACAACTCCTCTCCAGCCAGCCAGCCACCCCCCCACCCATGCCCCCCACACCCCCAGCCCACCAAACCCCTATCCTACAAGCTGCTCCCAGTGCTGGTTTTATCGGCATTCTCTGATGCCAGGAGCTGAGGAAGTAAGTTGGGGGAGGGAGAAGGGCTGGAGGGATGGAGGGACATGTTCACTGGGAGGTTGTTTGTCTGGGCATGGGGGGTCAGGGGGTGTAAGAGAGAGTACCCCCATGCCTCCAAGCCCCTTCCCAAAGACTCAGCAAGCCTCTCAATCCTGCCAAAACCTCCCATACACAAGCAACCCCCTCACAAACCCCATCTACCCCCCATATCCCTGTTCCCCCCTGCAGACTCTGTCTTCCCACCCAATACCCCCACAGATCCTGCCATCCCCCACCCCCAATCCCCTATGGATCCCCCAATCCCACCCAGAGCCTGCTTGCTCCCTGATACCCCAAATCCTTCAAGCTATTTCTCCCCATTGTAACTTACCATAGATCAGGTGGCTATTTTATCTAGCCTCCCTGAATGTCTGTATGCAGCCTATGTCTGCTTTGTGCTGATGTTAAGTGACCAGACAAAACACAGAGCAATTGAAGAATAAGGTTCCTTCTCTAAAAAGGATGGTCTTGATACCACAAAATGTTAAAAATTGTGTTAGGGATAGGCTCCAGTACAATTAAGATGTTCTGCAGTGATCCTCATTCTTCCGTGGTGATTCTGTGGCCACTTTCTATCACGTTTATGGAAGCCCTGGCTCCCACCTCTTTTGGTCCTTTAGGTCTGGCAAGCTGAGACTCCTGTCCCTTTTCCACACTAAACTATCTAGTGCAGGGGCGGGCAATTATTTTGGGCAGAGGGCTGCTTA
>NW_017728931.1:57001767-57010306 GCF_001723895.1 Crocodylus porosus
TTTCCTCCACCTCCTCTTACTATTTCTAGTAATCTCTGTCTAAGAGCATTAGCTGTCCAGAAGAGAATTGCCTACAATTCCAGTAACGCTTGAATGTGAACATGAAGATGTGTCAACACCAAGATTAGTCAGTACCATAGTGCTTTATGGCACCAGGATTTTGCTGCCAAAATTCTCCTGTACTTTGTTTTGGAAAAAGATGAAGTGAGTTGCCAAGTTGATCTTTGGAAGTAGTTATGACCTGGCCTGTAAAGACCCCTAGCAGATATATGGGGACTTGAACATAATTGTTTCTATTGCTATTAGCCATTCTATAGGAAGTTGAGGATAATGCTTTTTTTTTACACTAGTACACTTTTTAGACTTACTCGTTCCTGCTACTCTTATCTTTCCCTAATTAAAACAGAAAAGCAAGTCAAAGATCCAAGCATAGCTGTGCGTTGTAAAAGTGCTGCTGCAGCACAGACTCCAATTAAGTCTTGGAGTCAAAATCAGCTCTTATTTAAGTGAGTAAAACCTCTTTTGATTTCACTGCAAATTGCAGCCATTTTCACTTGGGTTGAATTTTGCTCCTAGGGCTCTTATATTATTGTCTGCACTTCTCCTGTTGTTTCTAAGGGTTATGTTCTAAGCCTTGAATTACTTCTTTGAGTCCTTTCTGCTGAATATATGATATAGGTTATATTGTTATGTGGGTTGTGTATTACATAGATTATATGTTAGCTAAAGCTGTCGTCCACCATTTCCATTAACTTTCACTACAGAATGAGGGCAGGCACTGTAAGTTATGAACTCTGCAACTTTAAAACATATATATTTGAGCCTATGAGCTCTCTGTCCAGTTCTACTTTAATTTCTTAATTCTAGCATTTGAATGTCAGTTAATAAGACTGTGTTTCTTTTCATCACTCCTTTGACAGAAATTTACTTTTTCTGTGTCATATGTAAACAACAGGAATGGCAGAAGCTCATGATAAATGTGCAGGAATAAGAAGGTTCACAAAGGAAGACTTTGCAGAATGAGGCTGCCGATCGTGAACTTCTCAGTGAAAAGATTTCATCAACTTGTTGTCTGTAAGGTGCCAAGCATACTCTTGGCAGAATTAATAAGAAGAGCTAAAGGAACGGAAATAATGTTGGAGAAGATAGAACCAGAAAATGAGATTAAAAGGACAATAGTACTGAACATTTTAAGATTTCAGAAAGGTGTAACAGCCAGTCAACACCATGTGCTGTAACAAGGGCCAGGCCAGCTAGGATAATACCAGCAGCAACTGCCATTCTTGTGCCCCCTCTAAGTGGGCATCTGAGGTGGGTGACACTCATTAGGGCTGTGCAAAGCTTCGGTCTCTGATTCGATTCAGTGGAGATTCAGCCCAATTTGGTGGCTGAATCTCCAAATCTGAATCAGACCCTTTAACCTCTATGAATCCAATTGAAACCCTCCAACTCAATTTGGAGAGATTCGGAAAGATTCGGCGATTCGGATATAAACACAGCTTTAAAGGTTTTTTCTATATACCTCCAGGCACCAGGTGGCTCATGCATGCTGAGATGCTGGGGAAGATGAAGCGTCCCACAGGAGCGTGAGAACGTCCCCAGCATGCTTGATGGCAGACACAGAAGTGGACCAAAAATCACTTCTGGTCCACTTCTGGGTTTGCCAGGAAGCACACTGCCCTCCCCACCACACACACACACCCACCCACCCAGTTCAGCAACTGGTGCCTCTGGAGTCTGGGGGGGGCATGGCCGATCGCCGAGCTGGAAGGGCACAGGGGGGGCCCCCTGCACACTTAGTGGCAGACCTGAAAGTGGACCAGAAGTACTTCTGGTCCACTTCTGGGTTCACTGCCAGAGCACTGGGCCCCCCCACACACACACACACACTCCTGTGGGACACTCCATCTGCCCCAGCATCGCAGCATTCACAAGCCATGCCTAGTACCTCAAGGTATGTAGAAAAAACATTTAAAGCTGTGTCTATGGCCGAATTGCTGATTTTCCGAATCAGCATTGAATCTTAAGATTCAGCCGAATCGAATCGGGTACAGTGATCCAAATCAATGAATTGAATCACTGTCCCCGATTTGGGCTGAATCTGAATCAAATACGGCCCATTTCACACGCCCCTACCACTCATTATGATCCTGGCATTCAGGATTTCTTCAGGAGGAAAAGGTTTGTGATGAAGAAATGAAGGAATGCTTAAGAAAAAATACTTTGGAATTGAGTAAAACTTAGGATAACAAAGCTCAATTCACAAAGTACAGTTAAGGAAATAAACATATACGCCATTCCAATTACACAGTACACTGCTACAGAGTAGATCGCACAAAGATTGATCTAAGGGAGGTGGCTAGGAGGACTAGAAGAAAGTTAGCACTACATATGGTAATGAACATGAATTCAGATGTGGACAGGCTTTATGTTGTCAGGAAGGATGGAAGAAAAGGACTGAGAACAGATAAGTAGAAGAGGAGCATGTAATGAAAGTAACTTATATGAGATACAAGGCACACTGACTAGATCTTGGATCAAGTACAAAAAAAACTAAATGAGAAACATACTGCTACTGAGAAAAAGTCATTAGACAGACAACAACAAGAGACACATAAGCAGAAATGGAGGCACTGCATGGAGTGTTTTTAGAAAAAAACTCATGAAAATAATGTGGCAATTATTAGTGGTTTGTCAGAGGATTGAAAAGAGAAACTGAGAATTTAATCATGTCCTCAAGGGTTGTAGCTATTTGCACAAGATATGTTAGAGCAAAAATAGATGGTAAGAGATGAGTAAGTCTGGAGTGTTAGATGTGTGGCCAGGCCCCACAGATTATCAGTCAGATAAGTGAATGTACCAGGATAACTGGAGTTGACTATAAAGTACGTTGTCACAAAGATAGTAATATAGCACGCTGGAGGTCCTCCAAGAATGATGGATTCTCAAGCACTGCCATCCTAAATCAGACAAAACTGTAGGGAATAAGAAAAGAAAAATATTACCGGATTTTTTTAATACTTGTTTTTGTTCATGAAGTATGCATTAGAAGATGTGATATTCCACTGATAGAAAAGGGGGGCAATTGGAGGATTAGGAAAAATCTGGGACATTAAAAGCAAAATAACAATTGTGTGAACGGGGGTGTCAGGATGGGTATATTACAATACCCAGGTATACATTAGAATGTGGCTGAATTATAAAATATGGGTCATTCAGAAAGTAACCTTGATGAAACCTTTAATCTACTGAGGAGGGTGCTGACATTCCAAATTCATTGATTCATACATTTAAGTGAGACCCTGATTTGTAGTTGTGTTCCCCCTAAGATCCCAGATCAAATTCAAAGGCCAGTGTGAACCTACAAGTCTATTGGGCTAATGTAGTGAAAGCACCCTAGTGTCTGTAACCAGCAGCATACAAGGGATTGATGTAGCCAGCATCACACTCATCTACCTATGATTCCCTATCCTGAATGACCACATACCCCTCTACAACATTGTCAAGTGGGGACATATATTTATATGTATATTTATATTTATATATTGCTAGCATAAGCTTTTGTAGGCTGAAGCTTATTTCAACAGACGTTGTGAAAGGCTGTACACAAAGCTGTGTATAAGAAGTAAGTATAACCACTCTGCCACCATGCCCTAACTGAGACCCTCCCTGGCTAACAGAATGTAAATTATAATAATAATCACTAATGTTCCAACTTTTGCTTTTTGAATTTTTTTCACATTTGATTTTGATGTTCCAACTTTTCTAACTTTTTAAGGTTGAAAGTTTATAAATGGTTGATGTTCTGTATCAGCTTCACAAACTTCTTTGTAGTTCCCTGTGGAACTAAAGCAATTATAAAGTTGTGCCAATTTGGCTCCTTAGCATAAGGTATCTATTGGAAGAAAACAAATCTCTACATTAGATTCCATCATGAACAAACAAATTGCTTTAATTGGCTGCATAATGAGATGGCCTTTTTGTAGAATATGCATTTGGAGAGTTCTCTATTGAACTGGATCTTTAAATTCTGCATGAACTGAGTATTTCTACAAAACTAATTGTATAAAACAAGAATAATAGTTTCTTTCAGCTTTTGAATTATAGATCAATAAATGCTTAACATAATGCATTTATTTTTATTTTAATGATGTCTGTTTACATATTTTTATGAATCCAGTTAGCTCTACAATTATACCATCTTATAATGTGAAGAACTTTGCTTTGCTTTCATAGGAAGCATATTTTATATCAACCATGAGCCACTTTCAGTTTAAAAGAACAGTCTGGTTTGTGATTCCTTTAGCATATTTTTAACAAATTTTGTCAGAGATTGTAAGACTGAGGGCCAAATCCAGATTGGTCTCTTAGGCACCTCCTCTTAACGTCACAATACCTAAAAATAAGGTGCCTGGCCCCATAAGCTTGACTGGAAGAAATAAAGTTAAATATTTAGGGTCCCTATATAACCAATTGACCCTAAAGGAGTTCAGTTGTTAAACTGAGAGCCACCAGAGTAAGACAATAAGAAAAACTAAACAGAGAGGTATGTCTGAACTCCTACCCCACACTGGAACATAATATTTTTCTCTACTTGGAGTCTACACCACCTACTCATCTTCTGAATGTAGGTGCCTAATGGTGGTGATAGTGCCCAACTTTTGCATAATCATTTAATGGTTAAAGGAAGTAATTGACCTGGGTTCTAGGTCCTGCTTAGTCCAGCTTCTGATATACATCTCCCACTTCCCAGAACACTGCCATAAACCCTCGGCTCCATCAGTTCAATTGTATCTGAGCATTATGTAGAAAGAAATGTGATTCATAGGGCCAGAAAGAGAGCAAATAAAAGGGAGTTTGACTGCAGTCCAATATTCAGGGCACTCCCCAAGGTAGAAGGAAGCACATGTTTTGCCTCCTGCTCCCTGGAGTGTTTATGCTATTTGCATTGTACAGTCACTGGATAAAAAAAGAAGTAATAATCACATCTACCTTTTTAGTTATGATCAGTTTAGTCTAACTTTTTAGAAATCTACCTCTAACTCAGGGCCTTTCTACATGTGCAGGTAAATGTGCAATGAGATCTAATGCACTATCTACACTGCCTGCAGTTCCATACATGCTCCTTGGGCTTCAGGGCCCCAATCCTGTATGATCCCAGAGTTCCCATTCCCAGTCCCAGAAGCCCCAGGAGCATCTGCCCAAGTTCCTCTCTTTACAGAGGCATGCCCTGGGAATCCTCTGGCAGGTGTGCCTATTGTGCTGTCACACCCTGACTCTGCCAACAAGGAAACCCTGGGGTTCCCTGCTTGCAGAGGTATGTCCAGGGATTTTGAGCTGTGGGGTGTCTCTAAGTGGGGAAACCCCAGGGTTCCTCCATTAGCAAAGACATGCCCTGATTCTTGTCCCACAGGACTGGGGCACTGGGACCCTGGGAGCAGTAGTGTCCCAACCGTGTGGAACAGCAGGCAATGTCTGTTTCACGCAATAAAGCAGATCAGCTGTAGCTGGACACATCCCAACATGGCTAATTTGCTTCATTTGGTGATGTCTGTTTATAGCTTCAGAAAATCAGCAAATTAGTAGCCATACTTAAAAACAAGATGGTTAAGGTGTCAGCAGTGTGAGTAAGGTCTTGATCTATGAATTCACTTAATCAGGACCACTCTGCTTTTCACCTTTTGGTTTAAATGCCACCTAGATTGGCATAGACAAAAGAATTGTTATTTTGTTAGTGAAATCTCATTGAAAATGCTACCTACACATCATTATTATGAAAATCTAGAAACATGAGCAGATTCCCAATGCTTGAGAGATGCCAGAATTGTGATTATATTTAAGAAAGGAGATAAATCGGATTGAAGCAATTATTGTGGTATTGCACTCCTGCCCATAGCTGGGAAGATCCTTCCCTACATTCTCCTCAAGAGACTCACTTCCCTCAATGAGAGATTTTATCCAAGTGGGTTCATACCATTCTGAAGTACAACAGATACGATCTTTGTTGCTAGCTAGCTGCAGGAGAAATGCAATGAACAACATGTAGGTTTTTACATGGCCTTCATCAATCTGATTAAAGCCCTTGGTTCAATCAACAGAGAGGCCCTATGGAAGATCCCAATGAGATGTGGCTGCCTGCCAAAATTCATTACCATTATCAGACTTCTTCATGATGACATGACAGCAACCATCCTAAGCAATGGCTCAGAAACAGAGCCCTTCCCTGGTAGAACTGAAGTGAAGCAAGGACATGTGATTGTACCAACATTCTTTTCCATCTGTATATCACGGCTATTCCACATCTCATTGCTGATAGGCTAACATTTGGAGTCAGCATTCAGTACCACAGGAGCAGGAATCTCTTTAATATCAACTGGTTACATTCCAAATCCGAGACAACAAACCTCCAGTACTGATTTTCAGTACAGTGATGATTGTGTCATGTGTACACACTCAACTGAAGAACTCCAGGGCACCCTTGATTGCTTCTCTCAAGCATATAAAATGCTTGGATTCCCTGTGAACTTCACAAAAGAAACCCAAAATATTTTACCAAGTTGCCTCAAACCAACCAGCTGGTCCTCCACATGTTACAATTAGAGGGCAAGCCTTGAAGAACGATGATAATTTCCCTTACCTAGGTAACCACCTTTCCCAAGAAGTAAACACAGACAATGATATTTAATACTGGATAAAATCTGACAGTGTTGCCTTCAGGCCTTTCCAAAACAGTGTCTTCAATGATCGTGACATCAGGACCCAAACCCAACTTCTTGTCATCCCTACCCTGTTGTTTGGCTGTGAAAGTTGGACAACATATCAGAAACATTAGAATGTCACCATCATTGATTTCTTAAGAAAATCTTCCAAATCATCTGGAAAGACAGAAGAATGAATGCCAGCATTCTGGCTCAAGCAAAAACCACCAACACTGAAGCCACATTTATATGGCGCCAGCTCCATTGGTCAGGACATATCATAAAGATGCCTGACCACCAGCTATCAAGACACATACTATATTCCCAATTCACCAAGTGTCACCACTCTAGAGGTGAGCAAAAGAAGAGAATCAAGGACACCTTGGAGGCCACTCAGAAGAAATGTCATACTAACATGAATACCTGGGAGAGACAAGCACTGAATCATCTCCAGTAGTGCTGTGATGTATGACAAAGCATCAATCATTTTGAGCAAAATCACTTCACTAAGGAAACAGAAGAGAAAGTCAAAGGGAAAGAGCTCAGGTATCCGGGTTGTAGCTGTATTTGTCTAGAGGCAAAAGGAATCAAAACTCATGGCAGAGGTGATATCTTTTATTAGACCAACTAGATATTTGAAAAATAAAATCTTTATTTGCAAGCTTTGGGGCACAGGCACTCTTCATTAGGCATAGGAGATTGCAAAGATTGTAAAAGTTCTCTTAGATAAAAATGAAAATGCATATTTACAGGAGAGCTGAAGGTGTGGTAAAGTCTCCTGTTTGTAACAGTTCATTTTGTACAGATTCGGTTCAGAGAAATGTTGGAAAGGTCTTTTTACCTCAAAGTTGTCTGGTGGTAAGCAGGCTGTAGAATCCCATTTCCTTCTGGTTATGATGTTTGATATTTCGCACAAGAATGAAAAGATGGAATGGTCTTCTGGGCAGGAATCTGTCACCCGACATCACCGGGGTCAAAACCCATCTATGGGGGGTCTCCAGAGCTCCAGGTTTCTCCCTACTGTGCTGCCACTTGCCCTCAAGAAAAGAACAATGTCCCACTGGGATAACTCCCTAACCCAGCAAACCTCAGCCCCACTGCCTTTCTACTGAAGGGTACAGCCGCAGTGAGGGAATCTCTTCCAGGCACAAGTGCCCACCCTGTTAGGTTATGACAGAAATTATAGGTCCCCCTTTTTCTGGAAAGGGTAACCCTGGAGGATAACCTGCCCAGAAATCACTCTTTCCCCAGGCAATCAGTAGGGAGACCAAAACAAAAAAAGGATTTATTACATATTATAAGAATTATGTAAGCCAAACTGACTATAGATTTAGAAATAGAAAAGCAAAACAACAAAGTTTCTTATGCTCTCATCTGGCTACACCTTAGCCTTCCTGACAGAGCTTCCACCATCCCCAAAATTCAGATTTCCTGCTGATTCTTCCAGCACTGCCCTTTGAAGTCATTGAAACCCCAAAGCCTAAGATTCAAAGGCACTGATCTAGCCTAGCTAGTCCATAAAAGCTTCTGAATGCAGTGCCATCCAGAAGTTTCTGGCATCCCTGGCTACTTGACATTCCTCTGCCCTGATGGGCCATTTCTCTCAGATGACTTTGCTACAGAGTTAATTTCTAGGGGTGTGCAAAGTCAATTCAGATTTGGATTAGGCATGAATCAGGGATAGTGATTCAATTTGCTGATTTGGATCACTGTCCCTGATTCTATTTGACTGAATCCAAATCAGAAGATTTGATGCTGATTTGGAGAATCGGCAGTTCGGACCCTCCACATGTGAAGTACCTCCAGTCTACTTCCAGGTCCACTGGGGAGCATGCAGGACT
>NW_017728931.1:57010406-57036070 GCF_001723895.1 Crocodylus porosus
CCCCGGCTCAGCAATTGGCCACAGGGGGACCCATAGTGGCCCGCTCAGACCCAGAAGGCACCAGTCACTGAGCTGGAGGGTTGCAGAAGGGGAAGCCCCTGCATGCCCCCCGGCAGACCCAAAACTCCAAATCTTTCCGAAGCTCTCCAAATAGATTCAGAGGGTTCTGATTCAATTTGGAAAGATTAAAGGGTCCTCCAATTCGATTCAGATTTAGAGATTCAGCCACTGAATCAGGATGAATCTCTGCCAAACTGAATCAGGGACCAAAGCTTCACACAACCCTACTGATTTTCTCATTACAGGCAAACAATACCTTGGGGCCCAACCCCTTCTGTGTCTGGAACTGACAAGTCTTCTTCAGCTAGATCAGGAGTGGGCAAAATATGGCCTACAGGCTGGATCCAGCCTGTCTAGAGACTATTTAGCTTGTGGCTGGTCCTTCAGTCCCACCTGGCCCATGGCATGTCCTACCGCCCCCTGGACACACAGCAGGGCTGTGGCTGGGCTGACTTTTTAGGCATCCCAGGTGATGGCTGCTCTTTGGTTGCTGCCACCACTGGCCCCATCCCCATGGTACTGGCAGGGACCTGTGTGCATAATCCTGACCCTATCTTGCCCCATCCCCGGAGCAAGCATGGAGTGGGCCAGGTTTGGGGCTATGCATGCGGGTTCCAGCTGGTCCACTCAGCCAGGGTGAGTCCAGAGCAGGTGTGGGATGGGCTGTGGTCAAGGATGAGGTTGTGCTCTGCTGGTAGAGGCAAGGAGGAGCTGCAGGATACATAGGCTTTGAGCTGTTGGGGGTGGAGTGCTGACCAGCCCGCAGCAGCTGCCTAGAACTGCCTATGTGGCTGGCAGGTCCAAATAGTTGCCCGCTCCTGAGTTAGTCACAATAGCAAGAGAGATTTAGCAGTTCCACCCATTCCCTTTCCTTGACTAAACCATATCCAAACCCTTAAAGATATACATAGCTGGCATAACATAATCTATATAGTAGTAATGGTAACATAAATGGATATGGCATAACATGAGCTTTCCAATGAGACCACATGTGCCATATCAGTACATAAAACACATGAAAACATTCATGACATACCATGAACCCCCAAAACATAACAGGGCTCATGACACCAGGATCCACTCCTTCCTCCTAGAAATATTATCCCTGTCCACAGTCAAACATGTGGCTCTCAGACCAGCTTTCTCAGTCATCTCCAGATTCACCAGTGACTTTCCCATTTGCTGGAAGATTATCATCTTCATATCAAGGGGCATCTATCACCAACAATGATTTTTTTAAGTGTTAAAAGTTGTTAAAGGAAGTAAATGGCCCAGGCGAAATGGGCTTGGTTTGGGTTTTTTATTCCATTTTTCCAATGGACAAGACTTTCCCTCAGTCTACATTAATTAGCATTAATTAGCATTAGTATTAAGCAATATATACCTGAAACCTCAAATTTTCAGTCTTCATGTCAGCAGTTGCAAACTTCACAATAAAGCCTAAACATGTTGCATCCCAGTAACTCAGTTTATAACAAGTTTGGTTATCATCAAAAAAGTGTCCTTCTAAAAGTGACATCCATATATTCCTTACTTATTGCTTGTCCATAAATTCCTAACCATAATCATTCAATTTTCAAGTCAGTTCAAGCTTTATCTATCAAGAGTAGACTCAGCCTAGCACCTGAAACTTAAACCGTGTCATTTCAGTACCTTATGTATCATCACCAACTATAAAAATTGTAGAATAAGAACCTAACTGGAAATTCTCTAGGCAGCATTTGAGACAGAACACAGTTTATTTGGACATAGTTATATTGCCTCTGCTTTGGTGCCAGGGAGAAAAAATATGTTTTCATCAGTAAACTGAACACACATCTCTCAAAAGCCACAGAGGGAGCAGAAATTTATAACACCAAGGTGCCATTTTAAGTCAGTCACTTTTCTTTGGTCACTGATACCAAAAAGGCTTCTAAATGAATCAGATTTCTTCGACTGTCTTACTACCTTCTTTCTTAACAATGTTTTAGAAGGTGATGTTTGATTTCTCAAACATATATATAAAACTATATCATGACCACTTGTAATCATTATAAATCCAATGGCATTTAATGTAGCTGGTCTATACAATGTTAAATATTTCCCCTGTTCAATCACAAAAGTGGCTATATATTGTGACCAAGGAACTCTCCCTGTATGCAACTTCATGCATTTGTTAAATTCATAAATTACTTTGGAGGGGAGAAAAGTGAAGTACATCTATAAAGTATTCTTCTTCTCTCTTATTTACTTGAGGCAAACCTGATTATAGTCATTTTTTTATTGTGCATCACTTACAAAATGAAGAGTCACTTTTATTGTCTTAAATGCACTACCAATCAAAATTGAAGCACAGTTATTAAAGTGTAATGCATGATCTTCTGGTCTTGCTTTCCTTTTAAAGATGGAGAAAGGAATGTGTCAGTGTGGTGGGGGGGTGAATGTATTTGGGTACTTTTTGTAAGATCAGGTTTGAACCTTTTGTACCTTTTCCTATTTTTAACTATGAGCAAAGTAGCTATAAACAGAAAAGAAGAAGGTGGCTTGACTGGGGGCCAAATTCTGTTGGCCATACTTCAGAAAAAATCCTACCATTTTTGGCTAGACTGAGCTTTAAAGGAATGTTGTTAAATGTGAATAAACGCCTTCAGCCTAACCTGTTTGAAAAGTCTATTACTTGAAATCCCCCCAGCACACACCCCTGTAGCTCAGAGGCTAATGCTAACTAGCTAATGCTGATTATTGTTTGAATCTTCAGGGGAGGTAAAATACTTTACTCTCATTCCTCCAGCATCTCAGGAGGCACAGTCCCCAGCCACCAGGCCCCTTCCTACTGTCAGGGCCTCTGGTCAGTCAGGCCCAGCTGAACCAAGCTCCTGAGCTTCCACACCTGGCTTTGATCCTGGGCTAATGTCACTGCCCCTGTTCTCTGTAACTGGATTGGCTGCTGAGAGCCTCTTTAAGCGCACCGGCAGTTTCAGTCCACTCTGGCAAGCTTCATGTTCACTGTTCTCTCTGGTTCTCCTGGCTCCTGACTCAGCTTTGACTTTTCTTGACCCTGGTCTTGGATCTTCTCTGGAACTTGGCACTGGCTCTCTGAATCTCCTTGCTTCTGACCTTGGCTTGCACCCTGGGCTACATCTGTTAGATATCCCTCTCGGCTCTTCTGGAACCTGGTCCCACGTTCCCTGCTTCACTGATCCAGACCTCTCAAGCAGAAACTCATGGACTCAATATAGACAGTGGAATTCTGACACACTACAACCTGTCAGACATCTGACTCCCCAGGTACCTCTCCACTTTCACATCCCCCTTCCCCCCCGCCCCAGCCTGTCCCTCACCACCACCCCCCAATGCCTCCATTTACATTTTCACTGACTGGCTTTCTTGCCTGCATTGTATGCCAGCCTCTGGCTTCTTTACTATTCATTCCATCCGGGAAGAGCACGCACACCAACTGCAGGTGCTTCTTCAACCTGACAAAGTGTTTTTCAACCCGAAGGATGGCATCCCAAGCAGCTAAGCTGAGCTAACCTGGAGCCTCACAACTCCACTGCAACCAGCAAGCCTCAGGCCTGTCAAAGATGTGATGGGTCTGGAATTTCCAGACCCGTCATGTGAGTGCATGCGTGTGTGTATGCATGCATTAGCTGTAGGTTATGGCACCTCCAAGTCATCTTTCACCAGGGAGAACCTCGGTCCTGGCATTTCCTGGGGATGCTATGCCACCAGCAGTCCAACCTGGCCTCCCAATCCTGGCAGAGTGCAATTTTAGTGGTCATGCCCAGGACATGGAGCCTCCTCCTTCCCCATCGCTCTAGCTCATACCTCCAAGTTCATCCTCGTATGGGAGCTCAGCAGGAACATGTTCTTCCCCTGCTGGCTGGTCATGCAGTGAGTGCCACCTCCAGCTCTGAGAGTGGGGCATTAAATGGTTTTTAAAAAATGAAAAAAGAAAATAGGTGCAGACAGAGTGAGGAGGGTGGCACTCACTCTGTCTGCACCTGGAGCTTGGGGAACCCCAGCAGTGGGAGGTTCACTTTGAGGAACACCAGCTGCTCCACCAAACCAGGACCCAAAAAGGTGTGGTGGGGAATTTTGTGCAAGGACTTTAGGATTAGGCTCTTAGTCAAGTAGCTGAGAAAGAAATGGATAGCCTTGAAACATTTCTAGGAGTGCATCTGAGGTTTAAGGATTTACTCACAGAAAGGACAAGCAGAATACTCATGCATCCTACTCAGGAATTCATTTAAGCATGCCACAGACAGACAGTTTTTGGGGCTCTCAAAGGTTATAATTCAACATTCCCAGTTTTAGTGATTATAAAAATTAAGGCTAATTTCAGCCTTAAAACTGAAATTTTGTAGTCATTTTGTTTGGGCACATATAGCTTTAAAACAAATGTAGTCATATTTGTCATAGCGGTTATCCCTAAAAATTAGGGGATATTGTCATTCACTACCCCCTGTGCTTTTCTCTGAGAAACCCAATATATAGAAACATTTTGTTAGTGTGCATAGTGTATCAATTGTTTTATTCCTCTGAAAAATATCATTGATGTTGGGCAGTGATTACAAGTGCACCATTCTTCCTACTAAAATTACTCACTGGTTACAAAACCCAGGTAAACAGAGAAGGTCTTATCTACGGAGGAGTGAAGTAGAAAGTGGAAAAGGCCTCTATTCACTTCTGTGTTGTTTTTCAATGCAAGACACCAACATTTTATTTTTAGACTAAATAATCATTAGTGAGTGGGATATTTTCTCGATCAGCATTTTCATTATTTTTAGAACAGAACTTTTATTACAAGTTAGAGCTCAGCAAATATTCATAAACGTAAGTGCCAGCTTTTTTGTCTCCTGACCTAACTTCTAAGCTGCTCAAGGGGAAATTATTTTTTTGTTACTTTGATGAAACTTTCTATATTTGCTATATTTCAAAACAAACAGAAAAAGGTAACTCTATAGGATTAATTAGAGCAATGTGCAGGCTTACTCCAAATTACAATGGCTGAACTGATTCAGAGAGAAAGAGAAAGAGTTTCTCTGTCATGGACACCTCCCATTCCAGCATGAAATTTGACTGATCTAATATTGTGAATAGCTGGCCAGGTTTCTTCAAACCCTGCAAAGAAGGACTTATGTCACTCTGACTTCTTACCTTGAATTAATTAAGAGGTTTAAGACTTCTTGGAAGATAATACTTCTGATGTGCTATCCATCAAAAACAGATATGTGTTTGGACTTAAAAAGCTCAGTTTCGCTGCTCCTCAAATTGATCACAAACTGCAACATGCAGTACAGCTCAGACGCATGCTATTAAAAAACAAAACCTGAGGAGCAGCCTTAAACATTGTGATCCAAATTCAGACCTGATGTGTAACCAGGTGCAGCCTGCCCCCATCATTCCCCTTCTCCCTCACTGTGGAGATGGATTTTGCCATAAACTGCAGCCTAGCCTTACCCAAATTAAAAAGCAGATGGAACACATTTATCCTAGTTTTAATTGGATTATAATATTGTCTCATTAGAAAACAAGGGAGCCAGCTTGTTATTACACAGACACTGAATAAATCACAACTTTCTGATGTACAGAAAAGCTAAAAGAGCCCTTTTTTGCTAACAGGTATTAGAGCAGGATAAGCTTATCTCAGTTTATTTTTCTTTCTTTTCTAGGCACCATTTCTACCACAACTGAAGTCCTGCAACTGATTGCTAAGATAATTTTTTCAGATAAAATGAAGCCTCAGTTTTACTTGGATGGTGAATTATAGCCACTAAAAGGTGGCCATATGACATCCACTTCTGGGCTTCTTTCGCTATCCCTCAATATAAGGAAGATGTCTGCGAGGCGCAGGGGGATTATTGGTGAGTTTTAAGATGGCTGAAGAGTCCATTCCATGCTCTGCAAGTTTTTCCACAGATATTACAGGTAGTACCTTGTGGGGAGTACAGCTGTTGGCCAGGATGTTGTGCACTTTTCTTCCTCCTCTGCCATTTCTCGGCTTCCTGAGCAAGATAGTTTTCTTCAAAGTGTGCTGTAGCTTGATGTATGGTGAAGCAACACTGAGACCTGTTACCAGCCAGCACTTCCCAATTTGTAAGGTTAATGCCACCTTCCTTAAGGTATACTTTCAGGGTTTCCTTGTAGCGCTTCCGCTGTCCTCTGTGGGTCCTCTTACTATGACTGAGTTCAGAGAAGAGGACTTGCTTCATGAGATGAGTGTCAGTCATCTGCACACAGTGGCCAGCCCAGTGGAGTTGGTATTTCATGATCTCTGCCATTATGTGAGCTGCAGAGTGGATGCTGGCATTGGTGGCATTAGATCTATCTTATGTAAAGGATCTTCCTGAGGCAATGCTGATGGAACCATTCCAAGCACTTTAAGTGGTTCAATGTCACCCAAATCTCACACTCGTACAGGAGCCTGGGGATAATCACTGCATTGTAGACAAAGATCTTAATTTCCATCTGCAGATCTCAGTTGGTAAAGACATGTTGGAGCAGCTTTCTGAAGGATATGCTGGCACAGTGAATCCTATGTTTGATTTCTATATCAAGACTAATTGACTGGAAGAGGTGGCTGCCAAGGTATAGGAAATGCTCAGTGTTTTCCAGGGGTTCTCCACCAATGATAATTTGTGGTGGAAGGGGGCATCTTGTGTTGGGGCAGGCTGATGGAACATCTTGGTCTTCCTAATATTAAGGGAGAGTCCCAGGCTATGATAGGCACCTGAAAAAAAGGTCAAGGGTGGACTGCATATCAGTCTCAGTGTACACGAGGATAACACAGTCATCAGCATACTGCAGGTTGGCAATTTCAGTCTTGGTAACTTTTGTTTTGCTGTGAAGGTGTCATAGGTTGAAAAGCTGGCCATCCATTCAATACTCAACCTCAATTCCAGAAGGAAGGGAGTCACAGATGAGAATCAATATCACAGGAAGATAGCTGGAAAAAAGGGTTGGGGCAATGACTCAGCCCTGCTTGACCCCAGTACAGATGGTAAATGGGTCTGTCTCTCATCCACTGCAAAAGACGGTGGCAGTCACCCCATCACAGAGTAGCCTGAGGATACTGACGAACTTCAGCGGACAACCAAATCTAGTCATCACCTTCCATAAGGCTTCACAATTGATGGAGACAAAGGCCTTGGTTAGGTCAATGAATGCCATAAATAGCTCTTGGTGTTGCTCTCTACATTTTTCCCAGATCTGTCATGCAAAAAAAATAATGTCAGTGGTACCCTGTGATGGTCTAAAGCCACACTGGGATTGTGGAAAGACATCTTTGGCAAGGGGGAGGAGGCAATTTAGAAGGATGAGAGTAAGAATCTTCCTAGCAATGAAGAGGAAGGCAATGCCTTGGTAGTTCCCACACATGGACTTGTCACCTTTCTTGAAGATAGTCACAATGTTGGTATTCTTTAAGTCCTCATTAACCCATATTTTGATGAGAAGCTGGTGAAGTTTTTGTACCAGTGCTGTTCCACCAGCTTTGAAGACCTCTTCAGGAATGCCATCTGGTCCTGGTGCCTCATTGTTCTTGGTCTAAGTGATGGCATGCCAGACTCCCTTGAAGGATGTGAGATCAGCAGGAGAATCTATCACTGGATGTTGAGGGATGGACTCAATGGTGGCAACTGAGACCTCAGATTCACAGTTGAGTAAAATCTTGAAGTGCCCCTTCCAGCATTGTTTGATGGATACAATATCTGTGAGAAAGGTGGAGCCACCCTAGGATCACAAGGGAGTTGGGCCACTGGAACATGGCCAAAGTATGGCTTTTATTGTTTGAAAGAAGCGTCTCATGTCATGTTGATCAGCAAAACTCTGGATTTCCATGGCCTTTGCTTGCCACCATTGGTTCTTGATGTCCTGTAGCCTCCTCTGAACTACAGCTTTAGGCTGGTGGTAAGCCTCTTGTTTTTGCTGGCTGGAGGGTTCATTTTGCCAACTTTAGAACATAGTTCTCTTCTGATGGATAAGTGCTAATCAAGAATGAGGATTTTCACATTCTTGTTGAACTAGTCTTGGTGACAGTAAGTGGAGTATCCAATTGATTCAGCACATGCCTTGTGAATAACTTTCTTAAGTTCCTCCCAATGTGCCTGGATGTCCTTGATGAAATCAGGTAGGTCAGACAGCCTCTCAGTAAGGTATTGCTGAAGAACTTCATATCTAGCTTGGTCTTGGAGTGCCTTGATCTCTCTTCCACATTCCTTTTGGTTGTGTGTGGTGTTGTGGTGCAAGCTGCATGTCTATGATTGATCTGAGTAAACATAGTCCATCCAACAGTCATCTGTACTTCTTAGGACTTGAGTGATATGGACACTGGCATGAACTTGGGTTCTGACAATAATATAGTCAAGAAGGTGTCAGTGATTGGAGTGCTGATGTTCCCAAGTGGTCTTATATTTGTCACTCTGTCTGAAGACAGTATTTGTGATGAGCAAGTCATGCTCTGCACATTTGCTGAGGAGGAGGAGGATGCCATTTGAATTGACTTTCCCCATCCCCTCTTTCCCAATGGTGGCACTCCAGAGTTCAGAGTGTTGCCCAACTCTTATGCTGAAGTCACTCATGATGAGCTTGTCTTCCTTTGCAGTGGCAGTCAAGACTTTGTCAAGAGCACAGTAGAACTGTTCTTTGTTGACATCTTCATTGTCAAGTGTGCAGTGTATGTACTGATGACCATAGCATACTGGTTGTTACTGAGCTTGATATGGAAAGTCATAAGGTGTTCATTAATGCCTACATGAAGTTCTGAAAGCTGACTAACAATCTTGTTTTGATGGCACTGCCAACCCTGTGAATGCACCTCTCTTCAGGTGGCTTTTCTTTCCAAAAAAAAAAGGTGTAGCAAACCTCTTTCTTCTTTCAGCTGGCCTTCATCTGCCCAGCAGGTCTCACTTAGGGCAGCAATATTGATGTCATACTTGCAAGTTCTCTAGCTACAATGGCAGTTCTTCTTTCAGGACAATCACTGTCCAGGGAGTCCATGAGACTGTGGATATTCCATGTGGTCAATTTCAGTACTTCATTTTGTTGGTTTCAGCCACAAGTAGAGTAATCCCACTTGATGTGGCAATCCAGCCAGGAGGGTTTGAGACAGCCTATGTTTAGGGCACCTTTTCTAGCCCTTTCCCCATTCAGGGTGTGCAGAGGGGATCCCAAAGAGGACTGCTCAGTCAAAGCCACAGCTGATGAATTTTACTTCCATCTCAGTAAGTACAAAATGACCATCATAAGACCACCACCTATGAGCAGATTTTTGACTAGGGACTCCCACAGATCACTGTTTCTGTCCCCACCACCACTCATCTGTCACCACAAGACTTGGTTTTTGGGAGATGTTAATATCCTTGGAAGAAGCCTACATGTGACATCTTTTAACATGGGGACACTGGTACACAAGCAACAGCCACATGAACTTGACAGGAAGGAGCCCTGAACCCAGTGGCAAGCATTGTCCAAGACAACCAAAGACCTCCATCCCACTTCAACCCTTGTCTGCCTTCATGGCCACAGAGAACCAGCAGGTCCTCCACTGGGGTCTTCAGGAGTTTGTACTATGCTTAGTCTAGGACCTCAGCTCAAACCTGTTTACCAGGGAAGACCCTACCGGGAATACAAAACTCCAGGGTTGGGAACAGACATTCAAAAAGCCTGAGCTTGAATTGATTCAACCTTTGCTGGTTAGTCTAACTTGGCTAGGCTGAACCAGTTTGTAACTGGACAGACATTCTCTGTGGACTGAGGAAATTCAGACACATACCTGCAGTGGCTTAGGCTAGAAGTCAAGGGGTGCTAAAGCAGCCCTCCCTTCCCTTCCATAGTACTGAGCTGAGGGGAGCATGACCAGGCCCTGGCAGGACCTCTGATTAGGGAAGTCTGCCTGCGCCATCCCAGACTTATCCCCACTGGCTGCTCAAGGGACAGGAGTGTTGCCAGATCCCAGCCCCCTGCTAGCACTCTGAGGCAAGGTAGGGTGTGCAGTGCATGCATCTGTCGATGATACAGAGCTTTTCAGTCTCCCTCTCCTTGCTTCTTTATACTGTCTGCAGCAAACTGACAGGTAAGCAAGCCAGCAGGGGGCTGATAGCAGTGTTTATCACCTCATCAGCAAAACAATAGCCTCTCTCCATTAGTTTAAATTTTTCTTAAACAGCTTAATAGCTGACCTGTTGATTAGCTCCAAAAAGCCCTATATGGTCACTGTTCTGTCAGCCTGTCCCAGTGAAATTGGAAACAAGCACACACAGATACCTCTGTGTGTGCATTAGCTAGCATAACAAATGCCTAGGGTCCGTGGGGATAGGATCTGTGCTGAGGGAGAGGGAAGAATCCCTGCTGTGAGGGGGTGTGGGGCTAGGGCAGGGGGAAGCTAGGCAGATCCTGCTGTACCTGCAGTCTCTGCCAGAGCTCCAGCCAGGGAGCAAAGGGGAGGGGCCAGCCCTGCTGTGAAGCAGACAGCCCACCCAGCCCAGAGAGCATGCTGGGATGCTGAGGGTGTCTGATTTAACTTGAACCAGCAAGGAGTCTAAGTCATTTTCAAACTGGTTTATGTGTACTGATCATCTGTTCTGTTACATGTTTAAACCAGTTTCTGATCACTTAAACTGGTTTATTTGTAATGTCTGTCCCTAGCCCAGATAACACGGCTCTGAGGGTCATTGGAATACACAAGTCTGTCCACCACCACAAAGTTATAGTCCAAAGAGAGGACTTCTGGGCTTAATGCTCATGGAAAAATGTATACAGTGATTCAAAGAAGAACTCACTAGAGCAATCTGAAAGGGGTGTAGACATAGGTAGTGGCCTACCTAAGTCACAATGAGACAAAGGTTTTTCACAGCCTACTCATAGCACCCAAAGCCAATTTGGTCATCATTTCATGGTGGCCCAACCCCTCACTGCTGATTAGTAGAGGGACCCTGGCAGCCCCATCCCTCACTGATAATTGGTGGACGGTACCTTCATTCAGGCTATATCATTACACTTTTTTTCCCACTCCTTGCCACTGATTGGTGGAGGGCAACTTCACTCCGTCTACATCACTACTGCTTTTCTTTTTGGTTGTTTTTTTACAGGAAATTACAGCCAATGCTGGATTTTTCAGACATCACAGATAACGCTGTTTTTTACAGTTTCTATGACATCTGCAAAACCATGATTTAGGAAGGTTCCTATGCATAAGGTATGTTTATCCTGCAGTCCCTGTATCTTACACAAACAAAGCTAAGTTAGTTTTAACCAGGAAGCTGGGTAAATACCTGGTGGCTCTGTTGGCCGGACAGAGCTGCATGCTGCAAGGGCTATTCTGCCACCTATTTTAAAGCTAGCTCAAGTATATCTTTGCCAATTCCAATCACTGAAATGAAGACATACACTTAAACATATAAACCTAGCTGCCTGCAAAATATCTTTCAAATATATGCTGTAGTGCACTAACATTCAGAATTAAAAATGTTTCTTAATATAAACATGTGTTTTATATTGGAAAGGAAGGATGGTCGTGAGGTTAAGGCACCAAACTACATAGTGGGAGATCTGGGTTACTCTGCCACTGATTTCCTAGATGACCTTGGACAAGCCATTTAATTTGCCGTGCCTCAGTTTTTTGAGGTGTGCAACGGGGATTCTATTGCTGCTTAATAATTCATTATAATTATACTTCCTTTCTCTTACCTTTTATCTGTTTTGTCCCTTTGGGGCAGGAACCACTGTTCCATTATGGGACAAATTCTTTCCCACCTATTGGGCATCTAAGTGAACTAAGAAACTGAAGTGCATTCCCACCTTGTCCAAGTCCCAAAAATCCAGCAATGACAGAAAAGGAGCAAGGAGAAGGAGGAGGGTCCACCTGTTGTATTAACACTTTTTCAAGGGCTAAAACAGAGTGGTATGGAATCTGAAAAAGGCACCCATTTCCACTTAGGCACCTAAAAAGTAGACTAGAGTCTATCCTTCTGTTTTTACATTGTCTAGTACGGTGGTGCCCAACCTCCACCCCATGGGACCATGTCATCCAGCTCATGGGGCTCCCCACCATTCCAGAAATTTGATGGGAGGGGAGCAGTGGCAGCCTTGAGCAGTGGATTGTGCTGGATTGCATGGATGGATCCAGTGTGCATGGTGTCATTTCAGTGCATGTGGAGTTACTTCAGCACACAGGGTTGGATCTGGCATGCACAGGGTCACTCTGAAGTTTGATCCAGCCAATAGAGAGGCCTCACACCTCTTAATCAATTTGTGGGGCAAGAAGCTTGAGCACCACTGGTCTAGCACAATGAAGCACTGTTCTGTATTTGGGCCTCTAGGTGCTAGTAGGGTACAAATTAATTGTGATTGATTTTACTAATATATTTAATAGGGTATTTAAATTATACTTGTAGTGCAGCACAACCAGTAACATGACAATTCTATTACCAGTTTAACTCATGATTTCTCAGTTTTCAGTTCCATCTTCCTCCCCCATGATGTATGGGAAGGCAACCCTTGTCTCCCATCCCTAGGAATATAAGCAAGGGTTCCATCCAGGGTGCACCTTCTTTCTGCAACTTATCTAATAAATACTTCTCCTGAGATCCCAGATCTTGTGAGTGAGTGCTCTCCATTTCCAGTGAGGAGAGAAGGGTACTTTGTACTTCTGAAGAGGTATTCAGCACCCTGCAGGTTCAGTCTTTTACAATTAATGGAAGGTGTAAAAGCGTTCTTAAAAATGTAGGTCTCTAGCACTATGGCACTTCTTCATTTAGTACTTCACAAGTGTGTTGTAAAAATTTGCCCTGGAGACAGGGAAATGCAAATATAAATTAGATGGAGCTCTAATAACATAACATAACATTATGGAACAATGCAAACCATTTTGGACGCCCCACAGAGAAGTAATCCATGCATTCCTTTCTGAATCATCTTTATGGAAATTTCTATAAATGTACCATTATTAAAAGTGAGTAGCAATTATTTCTTTCTCTGGTTCATCAGTTGGGGAGGGGGAATACTGTTTTCTTCCCTTTTCTTTCTTTTTCTTCCTCACACTCATCAAATATTTCTCATGCAACAGGAACTGACAGTGGAGAAGCATCTGCTGGTAGAATAGTGAAAGAGAGATGGGAAACTTGGTGGCCATCATTGCAGAGGAGTCTCTGGAGGTGGAAGTAGTTAAGAAAGTTGTAGAAGCAGAGGAGGCTGCAGCTAACAAGTCTGCTTAGGAAGCCAAAGCTATTAAGGTGTGTTGACATAACATTTGCAAGCTTCACAGGGGCCATCATTATAAATTAAATTTAATATTGATCAGACAGTTCACCATCAGGGCTGGAGGGAAATTGGACACAGAGTTCTTTGTAAAATTGGCACTTAGGATTCTGCTTTCTAATTAACATAGTAGAACAGAAAATCTAGGTCTGCTTACTGACCTCACATAGCATGGCTGCTCTCCTGTTCCCGTGGGCACTTAGAAAGTTACAGTAATTTCTAGCCAGTATAATCTTTCAAAGCTGCAGTTGCAGTCATAACATGGGCATTAAAAGCATGCCTGTAAGATAAAAGTTAAAATCCAATGTATGATTGCAAATGCTAGGAACTCTTTAATAATGAGGCCTACTGGAGATTTTGCTAGTACTGGAATATTATGTGGAGCAAAAAGCCTGAAGCTGTATATGACAATGTATTCTATCAAGGGGTCCTAGTGATTTGATACACAGTGACCGAATTTAATGGATCCTGCTACAAAATAGGATTATGTGTTTCAGAATATCTCCCCATCTTTACACAACCACCTTTTCACCACCAAAGAAGTCTATGTCTTCCTCTCCTTTTATTGCTAGAATATTTTCTTACCACTTTGGTAGATCCCCAGTAACCCCCATACAGCAGATGACACTAGTGGCAGAATTTACATTTTCATTTTATACATTGTAACACGGCCTCTGCCCTGTCACTAAGGATGGAGGCAGAAGAATAGGATGTGATGCTTTTAATGGCAACCCTGTTTTACATAGCAGCTGAGAGGGATGGAGTCTAGCCACTATATGAGCCAGACTCCTGGAGCTGATAGCAGTCTGGGGCTGGCTGCAATTCAGAAAAGAGATACAGAGAGGACTGCAGCAGACTGTACCAAAAGGACTGAGCCCAGCAGTGCTGCAGCAGCTTTGCTGCTTGTGGGCCAGGAAGAAGATACCTGGAAGAATGGTGAGGGGTTTTGAAAATACAGGTTTTCTTACAGAAGGCTTATTTTTTTGACTTCTTAAAAAGCTTCACATGAGGCAACGGTACAGAGGTTGGGGGGACTGCTTAGAACCCCCTTGGGAAAAGGAGAGTAACTCTGTAGTTTCTCCGAGGGCAGGATTCAGTAAGGGCCATTGCCAGGACCAAAAACTCTGCAAGGGCTGCTGCAAGACCCTAAATTAATTCTTGGTGATAGAGATGGTGGATATTTTAGGGTAAGCCCAGTTGGGAGCCAAAGCATATGTCACAAAGGCTGAGTAGACACCTGCAACTAGAAACAGGCCATTTGGTCATTTATGGACTTACTCAACATAGACTACAGAAAAGCACCAAGTGCTATTATCCATTGAGCAATGGTGAGAGAGAGAACTCTATGGCAGCAAGAGGTTACCAGATTAGCAATCTAGCTATTTGAGGATGGTCTCACAAATCTGTTTTTCATAACATCAAGGCATGGTAGGAGAGATGGGAGTGTGTGCTAGGATACCAGGTAATGAAGCAGGACAAGGTAGGCTGAGGCAAGCCACTAGCAGGGGTAGTGGTGATGGGGCATTCTAGGTTACCTGGGGAATTCCAAGCCTAATACAGGATCAGCTTTGGATCTGCCAGGAGCATGGGAAACAAGCATGGGAAACAAGCAAGAGGATCTAGAACTCTTGCTTGCAAGCAATAACTTTGACCCAGTGGGTCTAACAGAAACCTAGTGAGACTCTACTCATGACTGGGTGGTAGGAATAGAGGGCTATAGGTTGTACAGGAGAGATAGCGAAGGGAAAAAAGGAGGGGGTATTGCTCTCTGTCACAGGGTAACGGCACAGTATAGCCCTGAAGGGCAAAAGGGGAACCCGGGGACCCGAAACAAGGCTGGGGAGATGAGGGGAGAAGAGAAAAAAACAGTGATCTCCTTACCTGCAGCCGATGACGCGGAAAAACTGGAAGTGGCGGCGGGACCTACATGGCTGATTAGCTGTGCCTTTTTCAAACTTTGGCCAGCTGCGATCAATAATGATCAGAGCTGGCAAGGGGGCATAAAGAGCACCCCGAGAGAAGAAGAAGGGGAGGGAGAGAGCTGGAGCAGAGCCAGGAGGGAAGACACTCCTGAGGCCCCGCTCAGAGGCAAAGAAGAGGCCAGCAGCCAGCCACGAGGCTGGAAGACATCCCACAGCTGTGAGAAAGACAACAGCCAGGGAGAGGTGGCAGATGCCCAGGCTTGCAACGGCGGAGCCGGGTACAAGGAGTTGGGGACAGAATCCGGCGATAGGAGCCACCCCGAAGAGAGAGGAACGGAGGAAGACCCAGCGATCCAGATGGGATCGGCACGGGTTTGGGGAGTACCCCAGAGTCCATCCCGGCAGGGAACCGCAGGTACACACAGCGAGAGGGGCTGCAGAATACAGGAGTCTGCCAGGCGGAACCACTCTGCGAAGGACCGAGTGAAGAGGGAACCAGAGTGCCTGGGAGCAGCCCCGAGTGGCACTTAGAAAACACAGCAACCAGCCAGAGGGGTGCTGCATATAGAGTTAAGCAGGGAGAGGATTTTATTCAGGACAGGGAGTCCAAACTTTAATTTGTAGCCCGGGAGACTTATGGGTAGTGTTTTCTTTTGAGTTATGTGCTGAGTAGCCCACAGTTGGAGGCCCAGGGAGGAACCCTTAGAAGGATTCCTTAACCGGCTGGGTCTAGAGTCAGGACAAGCCTATGGATTTGCCACCAAATACCTCTTGGCATCACAAGGCAAGGGTCAGGCCTGGGAATCATCAGCAACTCAGCATGGTTGAGGTGTAGGGGAGGGCGGAGCCTTGCAGAAGACCATCACCCCAAGAGTCCCAGCTCCAGATAAGCTTAAGTAGTCAGCCCCCCCACTGAAGTTTACAAGCAAAGTCGTGGCAGGAGAGATAGGGGCGGGGACTATTCCTAAGACGTATCCGGAATAGACAATTCCAGGGACGAGGCGACAGGCAAGCCCACATGCCAGAGGCCAAGCAGCACGAGACCTAATGTTCGAAGCCCGCTGGTTGCACTCTCTATGTCAAAGAACAGTACACATCTTCCCTAATCAAATTGGAATCAAAGGATAGGCAAGCAGAGACTCTGTGGGTTAGGATCCAAGGGGATCAGAGGGAAAGGGACCTGGTGGAGGGGGTCTACTACTGGCCTCCGCACCAGGAGGATGAGCTAGACAGGGAATTTTCCAGGCAGCTAACAGAGTCTGTGCGGTCTAGAGACATGGTAGTCATGGGGGACCTTAACTACCCAGACATATGCTAGCAGGAATAGTCAGCTAGATCTAACCACCTATGCAGGTTCTTAACCTGCATTCAGGACCTCCACCTAACACAAGAGGTAAGGAGTCCTACCAGGGGTAACGCCTTGCTCGACTTGGTGTTGGCCACAGGGGATGACCTGGTGGGGGACCTGCAGATTCAAGGCAACTTAGGGGACAGTGATAACCAAATGATAACATTCACTATGCAGAGAAGGGAGGCCACTATACCTAGCAGGACACAGGTGCTAAACTTCAAAAAGGCTGATTTTAATAGTCTCAGGGGTTTGGTTAGCAGGGTACTAGGAACCAAGAGGCTAGATGCTTTGCGGGGAGGGGTGGTCATTTCTTAAGGATACCATTCTTTGAACTCAGAGTGAGACAATCCCATGGCGAAGGAAAGGAGGAAAAGGGGCCAGGAGGCCCCTTTTTCTAACCAGGAACATCCAGGATGATGAAGGGCAAAAAAAGAACCATACAGGAAGTGGAATCAGGGGGTAGCTGGCAAAGAGGAGTACACTTCCTCAGCCTGCACCTGCAGGGAGTCAGTCAGGAAAGCCAAGGCAGCTCTGGAACTCAGGCTAGCGGCAGGAATTAAAGACAATAAGAAGTCCTTCTTTAGGTACACTGGGAGCAAAAAGAGGGTGCAGGGTAGCATAGAACCCCTACAGGACAGGCAGGGGGGCTTAGTGATGGATAGCAGGGACAAGGCAGAGCTCTTCAATGAGTTTTTTGCCTCTGTCTTCTTAAATAGGAATCTCAATATGCATCACAGACACCAACAAGGGGAACATCAGCTGACCAAAGGTCAGCGTCAATACGGTAGAAGGACACTTGGAGGGACTGGACGTGTTCAAATCACTGGGACCGAAGGGACTCCACACATGGGTAATGAAGGAATTAATGAGTGTCACAGCTGAACCACTAGCAAATATATATGAGGACTCATGGTCCCGGGTCAGGTCCTGGAGGACTGGAAGAGGGCCAATGTCATCCCAGTCTTTAAGAAGAAGGAGGATCTGGGGAACTATAGACCTGTCAGCCTTACCTCTATCCCAGGGAAAATCCTAGAAAAAATCATCAAGGATGACACGTCTGTGGGAGCCCACTGGCTAAAGTGATGCAGAGAGGTAACTAATGTGGTTTATAGCAGGCAGGTCTTGCCTGACTAACCTAATTTATTTTTACAACAAGGCCACCAAATATTTAGATGTCGGAGTCAAGGTGGACATTATCTATCTGGACTTCAAGAAACCCTTTGACATGGTATCCCATACCATCCTTATTAATAAAATGAGGAGATTTGCCTTGGATGATTATATGGTAGAACGGGTAGCAAACTGTCTCAGGGGTTGCACTCAGAGGGTGGTGGTGGATGGGTCAGTGTCATCCTGGAAAGATGTGTGTAGTGGAGTACCTCAGGGCTCAGTTCTGGGGCTGGTGCTGTTCAACATCTTCTTCAGTGACCTGGACAAGGGGGTAGGAAGCACCCAGTCCAAATTCACGGATGACACAAAAGTCTGGGGTGAAGCTAACACCCTGGAGAGGAGGAACCAGATCCAGGCTGACCTCAACAGGCTGGGGAATTGGGCAGAGAGCAACAGGTTGCAATTCAATAAGACACGTGCAAGTTGCTGCATCTAGGGAGAAAAAACTGCCATCATACCTATAGGCTGGGGGGCGACCTTCTCAGCACCACTGAGGCAGAAAGAGATCTTGGAGACACTGTTGACTCAAAGATGAACGTGAGTCATCAATGTGATGAAGTAGTCAGCAGAGCCAATTGCACCTTGTCGTGCATCCGTAGGTGCTTCACAAACAGGTCCAGGGGGGTGATTCTCCCTCTCTACAGGGCACTGGTCAGGCTGCAGCTGGAGTACTGTGTCCAGTTCTGGATACCGCAGTTCAAGCAGGATACGGACAACCTGGAGAGGGTCCAAAAAATTGCCACTCATCTGATTGGAGGCCTGCAGGGAAGGCCGTATGAGGAAAGGCTAAGGGATCTTAACCTTTTCAGCCTCTCCAAGAGAAGGTTGAGAGGGGACCTTGTGGTAGCATACAAATTCATAAGAGGAGAGCAACACAAAGTGGGTGATGATCTGTTTAACAGGGCACCCCCTGGAACAACAAGGAACAATGGCCATAAGTTATTAGAGAGTCGGTTTAGACTGGACATTAGAAAAAAGTTCTTCATGATCAGGAATGGGCTTCCAATGGAGGTAGTGCTCGACCTATCCTTGGGGGTCTTCAAGAGGAGACTAGACAGGCACCTGCCTGAGATCACATGATCCCTAGTTTGGTGACCCTTTTCTTGCCTGCCAGGGGCAGGGGGTCGGACTAGATTGCCCACTGAGGTCACTTCTGACCCTAGAATCTATGAGTCTATGAATCTAAATGGCACTTACCTAGCTGCATAATCACTGTTTTTGGGCACTTGAACGAAGGTTGTGATCCTATTCCATGCGTAATGTGAATTCATAAGTACGCACAAAGCTACTTCACTTTCTCAGTAGATTGCTCTCTGGCTAGGCACATATGTGGCTTTACATATGTGTACCTAGGCAAGTATATTTTATGAAATCATAGCCAGAAAAAAACTTATGGTATGGGGGGCAGGGGGTGGAGAGAGAGAGGGAGAGAGGTGAGCCCTCCAAAGTTTGCTTCGAAGTTCTGTGGTAAAGGGATTCACCCAAGAGGTAGGAGACCTAGGTTTTAGGGTCCCCTCACCCAAAGGGGTTTGAACCTACATTTTATGCTTCTCAACACAGTGCTGTAATCACCAGGCCACAGATTAGGCATTATCCAGTCCATTTACCATCTCTCCCTTTTCCTAAGTGCTGCTGGGCATTCTGGATGGCCTTTGTCTTGACAGAAGCACACTGGTTAGCACCACTCTCCCACTTAAACTTCAGTGGGATCTGCAAACTAGTTGTTCCCCTGCCTACCTCACCTGCAGCCCTAATCCCACAGCCAATACAAAATGACGGCACCCCATATCATACCCCACAAGGCCATTGTTCCTCCCCTTGAATCAGAAAGATGCATAAAGTTACCATATCTGAGTGGTTGGAGCATTCCTTAGAGGTGGGAGACCTGCTTTTAGATACCTTCTCTGTCTGATTGGGTTTGAATCTACAGCTCAGAGGGCTCAAGCCAGCAGAATGTAAGGGACCATCACTATATTCCCAACCCATAGCCCATGAAAAGCATTGTGTACATTTACAGTGCTTTATAAAGGTAAATTCATAAATAACATCAAATGGCTTTTGGGGGAGTGGGAAACAGCCACTGTTACAAATGGAAAAAGCTTAGGCACATTCTCAGCTCTGAACAAACAATGCTTAATAAATAATAATCTCTATTTCCATGCCAGCTAGTGAGACATGAAGCAGCAGGGACAGTAACACCCTATTAGGCTTAACATAGGTTGCTTGCGGGGTTCAAGGGTCATTATTGCACCTTTCTTCTGTTCTTCCAACCATTGCCCACCGAAGAGAATGCTAGGACATAAGGCCCTCCCCACACCAAAAAACCTTTTGTTAGTCTGGAGCAGGAATAATGGTTCTACTGCATGCTCTTATGCCACAAGGGAAGAAAGAAAGCAAAATAAATCAACAGAGGTAAATCCAGGGTGTTCTTGCAGCTTGAGGAGAAGAAATGAGAGCAAAGCAAACCAATTAAACTAGCAGGGACTGTCCTCCTGGTAACCCCTGTAGAGTTTGACTTATCTAACTCACATGATCCAAATCTCATGACTGGAAAAAGAAATGAACATGCACAGTTAAAGACCATTACTCCCTTCCTCCACATACCCCACAAGGCCATTGTTCCTCCCCTTGAATCAGAAAGATGCATAGGTAGGTAGGGAGTCTATACTGGTGTGAAGTGAGGTGTGGAGAGCTTAATGTGGCTCTCCACCACCTCTGAAAAGTTAAGAAACTCATATAGAGATGCTCCTGATTGAACAAGATTAGCTTCCTCCTCCTGTGAGCCATGAAGATTAATTATCATTAAACTAGCCTTGAATCAGCAGGCGAAGCAATGGACAATAGCTGTCCTTAGGAGTGATTGCTGCAAGAAGTCTCCTGGAGGCAGCAAGCCTTATTGTAGTGGCATGAACACAAATGCTGTCGTAACCAATTTCAGAAAAGGTTGGAAGAAATAGGCTCTTTGAATGTAACTATTCAAGTTTTTATGTCTCTCCCCTTCACCTGCAGTGCCTTGGTAAGAAATAGAGACTGCCCATAAATTGTAGTTAAATCTGTAATACCCCTGCACTGAACTGTCATCAAATGGTTACAGGTAAAATAACAAGACAAAAATGAAAACTTGAGAGAGACTTTTATTGCTTTTTAAAGGTCTTACATGCAAGATGCTTGCTTTATATTTCAGAGACAGCATGGAAAAACATTAAGAAAGCAAAAGCAAAATAAAACCTCCATATTTTAAATGGGCAGGTTTAACCATCACTGTTATTTACAAAGTAATGTCTCTTTCATTTTGTTTGAGGTGTCTTGTTCAGTGTTTTGTTCATAAGTGTCTCCCATTTGACTTGTTTCAAGATTAAGTTAAATGTCAAAATATCTCACCAGACTCATAAAATGATGCCATAGTAAGCAACATTTTAACTTTGAATGGGTAAAATAGTAAAACTAAACTGAATATTTTAACATTAACTGATAAAGTTACCTGCTATTTTAATGTCATCAGATTCCTGTTAGCGTTAACAATAGATTAGGTAACAGTTTATTACTACTTGTGATGACCTTTATGTAATTTTATAGCACTTTATAGCTTTGTTGCAGTGTTCTCACAAGTTTTTTGTCTAAAAGAAATTGTAAGTAGACTGTTACTCTGCATAATCTCAAAAATGAGGTTTATTTCAGTAATTCTACACTACAACTGAGTTAAAACTGGTCCAGATAAGCTGGTTTATTGACCAGGTCCTGAAAAATGATCCTTATATTTTTGTAATCATCTGTTTAATACAGAATAAATGTGCTCACAAAAGTGTGGTTGTTCCAGTATTTAAAGTTGAACTTGGATCCCTGAACCCTAGTAAAAATAGCCATTGTGAAAACCATATGTGATCCTCCATCAAGGGTCTTTCTTACCCTAAGAGCAGTTTGTTACCATGAGGTAAAATTACACAATCTTCCTAACACTTGCCTTAAAAATATCAATGGGAATGTATTAAGGCTACAAAATTGTTATAGAAACTCTTTGCAAAATAATGCTCATGAAGGTATTTATTTAATCAATTTTAAGATACACATTTTTGGGAGAGAAAAATAATGTTAGCTAAATATTTCTAACTAAAATTACAATGTCCGTGAAATTTTGGTTGAGGGTAATAAATCTGCCTGTAATCCCTTATACTATCAGCGAGTAATAAGTGTTCTGCAATATAATAGAAGATACGAGATGTAAATCAGAGAAACCAAATGAGTATTATATGGACAGTTCAATAAAAAGCAGAATAAAAAGGTGATAAAAGATAAAACAAAAACCAATCCAAAGGGAGCAGATCTAGTAACGTGATGAAGATAAGGAGGTATGATTACTTAAAACCATTGAAGCACAGCCCAAGATAAGCATGCTATGGAAGCATTCCCAACTCTAGATGGAGTGCTGAAGACAGACACAGTGGGCAAAACTGTGTGTTCCCTCCCCAGAGACTATTACTTTGGCATTCTACCAATGCAGGAGCCAGGCAGGGACTAGTTCCACCGCTGGTGCAAATGGAGCTGCATCAAAGCTGTTTTGATTTGGACTGGCTGGCAATATCCCACAACAGGAAACACCTTGGCTAGGGACAGACATTCAGAAAGCCTGAGTCTGAATTGATTCAATCTTTGCGGGTTAGTCTAACCTGGCCAGGCTGAACTGGTTTGTAACTGCACAGGCATCTCAGACATGCAGGCACATGCCTACAGTGGCTCAGGCTAGAAGCTGGGGAGTGCTAGATCAGCCCTCTTAGCTCTTCAACAGTACTGATTTGAAGAGTGGGGCATGGCTAGACCCCAGCAGGATGCTTTGATTAGCCCAGCAGGGAATTGATAATAGTGTTTATCACCCCCTAACTCAGTGTTTATCACCCCATTAAGAAAGCAACAGACGGACATTACCAGCTACCTATTGATTCTACCTGTTGATTCAGCATGGACTGTAGCCAGCATGTGGTCTGCTAGCTAATACACAGATACCTCCTCAGCAAGGCAGAGGGGAGGGGGGAATTCCTGCTTGGCAGGGAGTGGTGAAGGGGAGAGGGGAGCAGGCTGCAGTCTGTGCTGGAGCTGCAGCCAGGGAGCAGAGGGGAGGGGCCAGCATTACTGTGGAGCAGAGAACCCCACCCAGCCCAGAAAGCATGCCAGGATGCTGGGGGTGTCTATCTTAAACCAACAAAGGGTCTGGAACATACAGTGCATAAACCTGTTTGAGCCAAATCAGTTAAGTCTGATATAGGCAGTCCTTGACTTATGACTTTTCAAGTTATGACAAACGGCATTTATGACATTTGTAAACTGACACCCTGTTTCAAGTTTCCCATGCTGGTTTCGCCTTTACGATGGTTGTCACGCTTGTGTCTAGCTGGTAAATCTGTTGTGGTGGGGGGGAGGGGGGAGAAGAGGGGGATGTGGGGGCAGATCAATGCCCCTGCAGCGAGGGAAGGATTGGGGTTACGGGTGGGACCGGAGCTGGTGCAGACACTGCCCAGGGAGGGAGTGGGGTGGCTTGTGCCACTGCGCGCTGCCAGTCTGGGAGCTGCTTGTCTGGTGGCATCTTGTCTGGCAGCTCTCACCGCTGCTGCCACCACTCAGTCTTGTGCTGGACCCGCACCAGCTGGGCAAGCGGCGGGGGGACATAGCCCCCTTTCGCGGCGCCTTCTGCCCAGCACAGCCTCGGCCCCAGCTGCCCTAGCAGATCCTGCAGCACACACCCCCACTCCATGCCCTCCCAGACCAGTGGCAGGAGCAGCAACGAGAGCCACCAGGCAAGCCATCACAGAAGCTGCTCCCAAACCAGCAGCACACAGCTGTTGATCATTCTTAGTGCTGTCATTTTTACTGTCATACTACTAAGAAAAAGTAATTCTAAAGCTTAGTTATAACAAATAACAGTTTGAAGTCACTGTCAGATTTTAGTCTAGTCTGTGCAAAAACATCAATTCCTTTTGTTATTTTTAAAATAGTATTTTCCTATTACTTATGTATATAGTCTGGCTAGAAATTACAAATTTTCATGAATAAAGCTCTATTTGAATATTTCTCTAATGAGGTTAAGGGTCATTTTACTTGTTTTTTCTGTGCTTCATTAAAATTCTGCTTCTGAGCTGTGTAATGCAGGTAATATTAATTTTCTAAACATTGATGTACAGCAGCTGCTAAGTAATTTCCATAATGCTTCTTCTATTCTAAGGGCATTAAACCTAAAAAAAAAGGTGGAACCAAATGGAAAAAAAATGTAGATTATTACTGGCCATCTGCCAAAAAAGATGTTTGGGGACATAAAATTCCTGGAATCACTAAAGGTACATTTTGATCAAATATTCATATTCATAGCCACATGTCAGCAATTGTACTGCTTAAAGAAAAAGAAGATTGTGGTGAGAAATATTGACACCACAATTCACCTGGGAGTTCACTTCTGGAGGTCTTATGCAAAGGAGGATGTGTGCTTAAAGAGGAATGAAGATAATATTTAGATGTGTTCAAAAGAGGAAGTAAAAGGGTTGGAGACAAGAAAGTTGCTTCCCGTGAGAAACAGAGTCAGGTCATGGTAATGTGTTTCAGCTTTGAAGTTAAGGACAGCCAAGTGCATTATCATTTGGAAAATGTTTCATGTATCACTTCCACAGCTTCATTATACTAATGTCAATATACAGGATTTTCTTTGAACTAAAGGCCTTAGCCCTGCTTTAGGTCCTGGATGAATGGACTCTTGTAGATTTCCAGGCTCTGCCCACACAGATTCAATTGGAAGATCAAGACTTAAATTGATAAAATATCCAACATCTTCATACAGCCCTCACTACCTGTACATTGTTTCACAGTATGCAAATGGTTAGCAGTTCAAGAAAAACACTCCCATTTCATCACATTTCATTCCCTTTCTTTCTGACTGATCACCTTACAAAAAATTCACCCAAATCTCTCCATAACAAACAATTACTATATCCAATATCGCCCATTTTTGTATTCATGATCAGTTCACAAACCAACTCTGATTTCCCCAAATTTATTTCCTTTTCATAATTGTTGTTCCATGTTTATGGTTGTCATGCTGGCAGAACCACACAACTATGTTGGGAGATTAGTGTTTTGTAAATTTGCTTTTGGTCATGATGATAGAACCATATAAAATTAGGATTGAAGGGACCTCAGGAGGTCATCCAGTCCAACCCCCTGCTCAAAGCAGGACCATCCCAATTAGATCATCCCAGTCAAGGCTTTGTCCAGTTGTATCTTAAAAACCTCCAAGAATGGAGACTCCACAGCCCCTCTGAGTAACCTGTTCCAGTGTTTTGCTACCTTCCTTGTGAAAGATTTTTCCTAATATCTAACCTAAACTTCCCTTGCTGCAACTTGAGACCATTGCTCTTTGTTCTGTCATGTGCCACCACGGAGAACAGTCTAGCTCCAGCCTCTTTCAAACCCCATTTTAGGTAGTTGAAGGCCACTATTAAGTACCCTTCTCAGTCTCCTCTTCTCTAAACTAAATCAGCCCAGTTCCCTCAGTCTTTCCTCATAAGTCATGTGCTCCAGCCCCCTAACCATTTTTGTAGACCTCTGCTGGACTCTCCAATTTGTCCACATCCTTTCTGTAGTGGGGGGCCCAAAACTGGACACACTACTCCAGATGTGGCCTCAACAGTGCCAAATAGAGGGGCATGATCACTTCCCTCAATCTGCTGGCACCACCTCTACTAATGGAGCCCTGTATGCCATTGATCTTTTATGCAACAAGGGGAGGCTGTTGCCTCATATTCAGCTTACTGTCCACTGTAACTCCCAGGCCTTTTTCTGCAGAGCTGCTGCCCAGCCACTCAGTCCCCAGCCTGTACCGGTGCATGGGATTGTTCCATCCTAAGTGCAGGACTTTGCACTTCTCCTTATTGAACCTCATGAGATTT
>NW_017728931.1:57036170-57039621 GCF_001723895.1 Crocodylus porosus
ACTACTCCCCACAGCTTGGTGTCATCTGCAGATTTGCTGAGGGTGCACTCTATGCCATCTTACATGTCACTGATGAAGACTTTGAACAAAACTGGCCCCAGAACCAACCCCTGGGCACTCCACTTGATACTGGCTGCCAATTAGACATCAAGCCACTGATTACCATCCTCTGAACCCAAATATCCAGCCAGCTTTCTATCCACTTTACAGTCCATTCATCCAACACATACTTCCTTAGCTTGCTTGCAAGAATGTTGTGGGAAACTGTATCAAAAGCATTGGTAAAGTCAAGGTGTATCCTGTCCACTGCTCTCCTTGTATCCAAAGAGCCAGTCATCTTATCCTAGAAGGCAATCAGGTTGCTCAGGCGTGGCTTGCCCCTGGGGAATCCATGCTGACTATTCATGGTTACCTTCTCCTTCTCCAAGTGCTTAGAAATGGATCCCTTGAGGACCCGCTTCTTGATTTTTCCAGGGACTGAGGTGAAGCTGACTGGTCTGTAGTTCTCTTTCTTAAAGATGGGCACTATATTTGACCTTTTCCAATATTCTGGGACTTCTCCCAACTGTCATGAGTTTTCAAAGGTAATGGCCAGTGGTTCTGCAATCACATCAGCCAACTCTCTCAGCACCTTCAGGTGCATTGCATCCAGTCCTATGGATTTGTGCATAGAATCATAGAAAGTGAGGGTTGGAATGGAAGGAGGGTTGACCTCAGGAGGTCATCTAGTCCAACTCCCTGCTCAAAGCCTGACCATTCCCAACTAGAATAAAACCAGTGTAATTCACACAAAAAATATTATAGTATAAAGCATGGTATATAGTAAAAAGTAAATACATTTAGAACAGCTTGGAAAGCTTTAAAACCCAATTGATTTAAAGAGTAATTCTTCTGGTTTTCTATACAGATATAGATATATTCCCTATTGATTTTTGTTGAGGGATGGTATATCAGTCTTTAGCATGTGACTGTAATTTGTAGTGTATTACGCTTAGATTCTTCAGAGCCTGTGAAATATGACAGCCTTTTCAGTTCTTTTCCTTATCATTCAGAAACTTGTGAGTGAACAAACTATCTGGGGTCTCCACAGTTTGCATCATACCAGACATTGAGTTTATAGCTGGGTGGTTCTTGGTTGCTAAGGGTAGAAATCTATAATTTGTATCCAGGGTGATCTGGATATTGTAATCAGTGTATAGGATATCCATCCCCATGATCTCTAGGGCCGTGTGTATATGATAAGTTTATCATGACCACTAATGGCCCCTTCACACCAAACCAGAATGACAGTGCCATGTTCACCCAGCACTCTTGATGTCCTACTAGGTGTGGAGGGGATTACAGGCATTTGAACTCATCAGTATAAATTAATCTCCAAAATGCTGGGCAGACCTGTCTGCATTGTTTCTGAATTAGGAGGTAGCCCATGCAGAGTAGCATAGTACACTTGAAACATTACCCTAATGGAGGATATTCCTAGTAATCAAGTTTTGAATAGCACTTGCCTGTAGCCAATGTGTTAAAGGTATTAGGAAACTGACCCCCAGCAACCACTTCTTGGTTCTGCATCCATTAGCCATGGAGTCCATCTGGATGTACTTCATTCCCATATTTTTAACCTTTCCCTCCATTTGTTCTCTAATTCACTCAAACCTTGATGGGGCAACTGGGTATGACCTGCAAGTTTCCACTGTGAAAACTTCCTATACAGTGTCAGAAGTGGCGACTGAAAAAGTCGGGTAACTGCCAGACCCTAATTTATGAAGTTTCTTGACTCCTTCACTTGAGTTGCCCAGCCTCACTTTTGTTCATATGTGCAGAGACACAGTTAAAAAATGTATCTCCTCCCCAGTACTTCCCTTATTTTCTTTGAGCCAAAGTCAAATGCTACCATGTGAGTTTAACTAGCTTGTGTCAAGGGTTCTGTTTCATAGTTTCATAGTAGTTAGGGGTCAGAAGGGACCTAAATAGATTTTCTAGTCTGACCTCCCGCCACTGGCCGGAGCACACGCTGGGATCACATGACCCCAGACAGGTGCTCATCCAAACTCTTTTTGAATTTGTCCTCGCTCCTACCTTGGATCACTTCTCTAGGAAGTTGGTTCCAGATCCTAGCTACCCTAAAAGTGAAATAGTGCCTCCTAATCTCTAACCTGAAACTATTCTCCAGCAGCTTCTGGCCATTGTTCCTCGTCACCCCAGGTGCTGCTGAGGGGAATAGGACCCTTCGTATTTTCTGCTGATCTCCCCTAACGAGTGTGTAGGCGGTCACCAAATCCCCGCTCAGCCTCCGCTTGCTGAGGTTGAACAGGTTCTGGTCCCTCAGCCTCTCCTCATAGGGCCTGACCTGTTGCCCTCCAACCAAGTGGGTGGCCTTCCTCTGAACCCTGTCAAGGCAGGCCACATTCTTCTTAAAGTGCAGTGCCCAGAACTGGACGCAGTGCTCCAATTGAAGCTGGACCAATGTCGTGTAGAGGGGGAGTATCACATCTCTGGACTGGCTTGAGATGCATCTTTGGATGTACGACAAGGTGCGGTTGGCTTTGTTGGCTGTGGTCTGGCATTGGCGGCTCATGTTCATCTTGGAGTCAATAATGACTCCAAGATTCCTTTCCACCTCTGTGCTCACAAGCGGGGAGCTCCCCAGCTTGTATGTAGTGGATTCCTTCTTCCCAGGTGCAGCACCCTTCATTTATCTACATTAAAACCCATCCTGTTACCATCCACCCACTTCTGTAGTCTGTCTAAATCTAATTGCAGCTTCTCTCTCCCTTCCAGCTTGCCTACCTCTCCCCACATCTTGGTGTCATTGGCAAACTTGGAAACGTGTTTTCCACCCCTCGTCCAAGTCGCTGATGAAGATGTTGAACAGTGTAGGCTCCAGGACCAAGCCCTGGGGGACCCCACTATTCACATCCCGCCAGGTTGAGTACAACCTGTCCACCACCACTCTCTGGGTGCGCCCTATCAGCCAATTTCTGACCCACCCAACTGTGTAGGCATCAATGCCACAGTTGCTCAATTTATTAATAAGAATGGGGTGAGAGACAGTGTCAAAGGCCTTCTTAAAGTCCAAAAAGACTACGTCCATGGTGACACCATCATCCAGGGTGTCCCGGGGAGACGGGGCGGGGCTCGCCCGCGGAGGCGGCGGAGCCTGAGTGGGACATCCGCTGCTTGTTTATGCCGGAAGCCGGTGCCCGTGCCGGTGGCCGGGAGCTGGCAATAAAAACAGCCGACCGGAACAGACGCGGCGGGAGTCCGGAGGGGGGACTCTCTGCCGCGGAGACAGGGGCTCCAGAAGGAGAGACGGCAGGGGGACCTGCACCAGGCGGGAGCGCGGACCCCGACGGGGAGTGGCCGCTTACCCCACTGGGGGGAAGGACAGCGGCGGCAGCTGGACCCCGAACCCGGAGCGGGGAGTGGCGGGTTGGCCCGGAAGACGAGGATT
>NW_017728931.1:57039632-57134535 GCF_001723895.1 Crocodylus porosus
TAAGGGGTGGCGGAGCCCCGCAACGTGACCGTCGGGGATCCCGGGCTACGGAGAATCAGGAGCCGTCCCACTGAACCTTACAACAAGTCGTGGCGGGCGAGAACCAGGGCAGGGACCTGATTACCTTACATCTGCTCCAGACCTAGGAGAATAGCACCACCCTTCCACCGTGACGCTGTTCCGAAGGGGGTGCTCCCTCCCCCTCCTCTAGCCCGACGGTCACACAGGGATTTAGTTACCTGGTCATAAAAGGCCATCAGGTTGGTCTGGCAGGACCTGCCTTTGGTGAACCCATGCTGATTGCCCCTGAGCATCATCTCCCCTGCTGGCCCCTCACAGATGTGATCATTGATCATTTTTTCAAGGATTTTCCCCAAGACTGATGTGAGGCTTGTGGGCCTATAGTTTCCTGGGTCCTCCTTTCTCCCTTTCTTATAAATGGGGACCACATTAGCTAGTTTCCAATCTCCGGGCACCTGGACCACAATTCCTCGTACAGCTGGGCCAGGGGCACAGTAATGACAGAATGTTCCAGAGACAGAATCCAGCTCTTTAATATAGATATAGAAGTGCCTAAGGAAACCTGAAGATAAATCTTAAAGGTTATTTTGGTTCTATATTTCAATCCTTGAAATCCACCCCAAAGGAAAAAATAGCTAATGAGAAAGAAACCCCTTTATCATATTAAGGTCATTCAGATGCAGATCTCAGCTGTAAATATAGTAGTGTAAAGGTATGATAAAATGTATTAATTTAATTATTTTAACCAGACAAATTGAATCTCTCAGAACTGAATCTATGAAACTCTCTCTCCTTGTCCACTTGATTTTAACCCTGCCATCAAACCTGCCATCAACACCACATAAATAATTAAACCTGCTCAGTATAATGTGCCTATAAGAAGCTGACAATGGAAAACATGTATGCTAATAGCATATATTATTGAGCTAGGGCACTTCCTTGTGAATGCAGGTTACAAATGTTAAGAAATTAGGCCTCAGCACTGTGATCCATTGGGCTGGGACAGATCACAGACCCCCCCTTGAATATTTTCGGACTTTGTAGAGGTAAGGTCATATGTCCACTCCCAGTGGTTTGCAGTTCTCAGTTCACACTCTACCCATGGCCAAAAAACAGTATCCCCATTTTACAGAAGGGGAAACTCATCTCTTTAATGAATTATAAGGGGGACTGCAAATGAACCCTATAGGAATAATATATGCTAAGAATTAATGAGCTGGGAATGTCTTGGCATCCGTTGTGAAAATTGTGCTCATGAACTGTTAAAATAAAGGCATTATGAAGGCAGAGGGAGAACATGTTTTTGTGTTCTCCATTAAAAATGTTGTTATGGTGCTCTGTGTTCTGTTACACATTTTATTACGATAATAATTTCAGTAAACTACATCTGGCTTTCCTGAAGGCTGTCCCCTCAGGTTAAGCAGGCTGTCTAAAAATATCTCCTTTATATTTTTTTAATGTTCCTCCTTTTTATCTTCCTTTTGATGGGTTTTTATTTGAATTATTTCTCTTTTTTAAGATTACATTAACACTTTTTTCTTAATTCTATAATCTTTTCAACTCTAGGCTCCTTTGTACTATGCGCTTTTGTACCCTTTTCTTTTCAAGTCCTTTTCATGTTTCCTCTCTTTTGTTTTTTCCCTGGGAGCCTTTATTGTCATTTTATCCTTTATTTTTAGACATGCACTATACAGTAAGAACTAATACTAAGAAAATAAAAAAGATGGAGTGAAGAGCAGGATTTTATGCCATAGGAGAGTCTAGAAATAAAAGCATGGTGGTGAGGTTGGACTATTTTTGGTGTCCAAGTTGCAATATCCTTAAAAAAAAAAAAGGTAACATTTCATTAAGAACAAACCTGTGACAACCATTACTTAAGAATTATAAAAATGCTTGGAAAACGGGGATCTTGCAATGAGAATCTGAGTGCAATTCCCCATTCACTGAATTTTCACTGAATTTACTTTTAAGACAGGGATGAGAGAGCTTTCCCAGAGACTCCAATAAAGTGAGGCAGAGGCTGACAGTGACTAATTCTGGATTGTGCTGGAAGCTGACTCACTGTTACATAACTAAACATGTTATTGTTTAAATGTGTTAATACTGATTTATACTAAGATCGCCTGCTTTGTATGAAGACATGCAAAACCTACTATCTTTACTATAAATCACGTTCTCGATAAAGTCCGTTTTCAACTAAGGAGACAAATATGTCCAATCAATACCATGAATTTGACATATCGTTACTCTTGCCACCATTAAGCAGGATTGTTGCTATACATGTCAAATCTTTTTTTTTCCCCCTCTCTCTCCCTGTTTTTATCTTCCATGCTGCAACTAAGGAACAGAACAGAGGCTTTAAACTACCCGGGTGGGAGCAGTTTATTTTAAGAGGGCAGTCCTGGAAGATACTGAGCAATCTTCATAGGTTTAGAGCATTTTTACCCCTAATTAACTTGGATGGCAGTCGAGGGCACTCAGAGCCAGTCAAGGTGCAGCACACCTTGCAGTAAACAACCATAATGCCTGATCTCCTCTGCATCATCTGTACTATCACAACCCCCTGCAAAGTCTGCATATGTTCTTTGTTAATATTTGCACCTTGTTGTAAAGCTTTATGCTACTCGATACTCCAGCTAAGCACACATTCTGCTGGACTGAGCTCCCACATTTTCTGGCAGCATCTGTGCTTGCACTAGGCCTTTGGTAAGTAACAGCAGTGGGCTATGGCTTCTTATCTGCCCACACACAGTTCTTCTCCCAAGCCCAGTTGCATGTGAATTGACTATGCCAGCTCTGTCCCAACCGATGCCAGGAGTATTCCCAACTGTTTGCCAGCCTCATGGCATCCCTCTGGTAGTTCAAAGGGACTAAACCCACAAGAGAATTTGGCTTCTTGTCCTCTTCCTCATGTGCTGTCTTAAAGCATTTCCCATCTTTATGTTGATTGCACCAGCTGTTTTATCCTCTGATAACTGTCTTGAATTTCCTTTACATCTGTGGTGCATGTATTATCATTTCTGCATTTCAGATTCATCTAAGAAGCTATTTACACATGTTCTTTCTCCCTTCTAGCCACTCCTCCATCCCAGCTGTTCTGTTTTCTTTTCTGCTTTATATATACTATATCTCCTGGCAGACTTGCACAAGAATCTTTTCAAGTACTTGATAGTGTAGTTACAGTCTGTGAAAAAAATATTCATGTCTTCCAGTGTAGTTTTGTGCAAGACTATTAATTCATTGAAAGAAAATGTTTGAATGGTATTGCTGGAGACACATTCATGCCAGCTCAATTGACGGCATCATTTGTTGTCTGAACGCTTCTGCCACAAAGCCTGTGTCACCCACAGTTTCATTTACAGCTCTCTGGTCTTGAAATCTTCCTGAGCCCCTTCAACTTCTCATTTATTTCTTCACCTTCATCCTTGCAGAAAACAAAGGTTAGGGGATGGAATTCAAAGCACTAACCAGTTTTCAGTGCATGGGAATAGATTTACATCACCTTTGGTATTAAGCATTTGGACTTAGCAACTCCAGTTCCCAGAAGGAGGTAGGTTCCCAGAAGGAACCTATCTTTGCAAGACTTGTCTCATACAGGGCTCCTGTGGAAGTCAGAAGGCACAGAAGGTCTAAAATAAAGATTGCCAGCTATTGAAATGCGGGGCTGACTTGGCTAGCCAGCTGCATGGCAAATTGCTTTTTCATAGAATCATAGGAAATCAATGAGTCGGAAGGGACCTAGACAGATCATCGAGTCCAACCCCCTGCCATGGGCAGGAAGGAGCACTGGAGGTGGGAGGGGTCATAACTGGTTCTTAATTCACAAGAAGTGTGTCCCTCCCAATACAAAATCTTAAATTACCATCTAAGATAAAACCTCAGACAGGAACCCTAGCAGAATGATGCTATCATAAATTTTTACAGAGACATAAGCAGGGATGATGAGTTCTCAAGTTCTGATGTTTATTGGAACCATGTGGTACAAAGGATGCCATAAAACGAATTGGGCTATTTCCAACCAGCAAAAACAACACAAAACTAGGACATTCAAAACAGACTTGTTTCTGTTTTTAAGTTTCCATTTAATAAAAAATACTGATAGCACTATGAAACTACTTTGATACTATGAAACCTTTTCGGTTGCTTTGAGATTAGAGAAGCACTTTAGGAGAAATGCAGGATACTCTAGTTCAGTGGTCTTCAACCTTTGGACCATGGACCCCATGCATTATGTTTAAGGGGTCCGCAAAAGACAACTATGTTAAATCAGAAGTATGTGACTACCCATACTTATAATAACTCAAAGGGGTCTGTATTTCCATTTGAAATTTCCAAAGGGATCCGCACCTCCATCCAAAATTTTTGAGGTGTCCACAAATGAAAAAGGTAAAAACCACTGCTCTGGTTAGACACAGTTGGGAGAGGGGCGAGGGATGTATATACCTACTCTGTAATTGTAGTTATTTCACCAACTACTCCATAGTAATTTAGCTCTGTTTGTCAGTGCACTATACCTAAAGTCCAAACACCTTTTAAAGATTAATAAAATTAATGAATAATAAAGCCAAAGGAACCATTGTGACTCTCTGATCTGATCTCTTGGAGAATATTACCAGATATTCTCCGTGTGGGACATCATAGGATCGTAGGAAAGTAGGGCTGGAAGAGACCTCATGAGGTCATTTAGTCTAGCCCCCTGCTCAAGGTGGGCTCATTCCTGAATAAAACCATCTCAGTCAAATATTGCTGCAAGGACTATGTTAGAAGAAGACATGCTCCACTATAGGAAGGATTTACTGATGCCAACATAACTATATTATTTGAGCAAGTCCAGAATTTTGCCGTCATCTATATTAGAGGGCCTGTGTCATTCAGAGAGATAGTTTTACCCAGATTACAAAGGCCTGTTTCAAATCTGTGTATCAGCTCAAGAAAACCTGTGCTGACAAAAGGCAACTTATGTTGAAGTTGCATTGTAGATAAGTCAAAACTCTGCAGTGTAGATAGGTCCTTAAATGTGTATTGTACAATACCTAGCACAGTGAAATTCTACATTTTGTGGGACCTTTTAGGAGTTACTGTAATAAAAATAAGTATACTTATTTTTAAAATACCTATATGGCACTAAGAGGTAGCCCCCGACTATGAAATTCTCTTTTTAAATGTTGCTTTGTTCCAAGATGCTTCTTGTAGCTTTTTATCATATAATAGCTTTCTCACCAAAGGCCTGTCCTTCTCCCAGTGAAGACAACAGCAGTCTTCCCTTTGACTTCAGCAAAAACTTTTGGGCATCTTTACAGGTGCTCCAGGAATATGGAAGGGCTCCAAAAGCCGCTCTAATTAAAGTGCCTGCAGCATCTCATGTATTCAGCGTCCCATGTTTCAAAATGGTGCTTGAACTAAAGCTCGTTCAACAAGCTCTAGTTAAAGCACCCCCACCACCATTTTGAAGCACAGGTATGCTGAATGCACAAGACATGGAAGCTATTCAGCACTCTCCAGCAAACTTGACTAATCGAGTCAGCTCTGACATGCTATAATTACAGCACGGCAGAGCAGCGTCCCCACACTTCTACAGGCATCCCTTATTATTAAACATACACTGCTCCTAGGTATACATAGCTCTCTTCATCAGCAGATCTCAAAATGCTTTACAAAGGAGGTCAGCATCATTATCCTCCAGTTTACAGGTGGAGAAACTGAGGCTCAGAGTGGTGAAATGACTTTGCCCAAAGTCACCCAGCAGACCGGTGGCAGAACTAATTTGGTGCCTTATAGAGTAGACCACTCTGATTAGACCTTTTTCTAGCCCAGTAGAATTAGTTTCTTAGTCTAATTTAAACTAATAACTGAAGAACTATAAATTGTTTCAGGAAAAATCCAGGAAATTATAATCATAACTATTATTCCTCTTTTATGACTGCAGAATGTGTTTCACAGAAATATCAAAAGGAAAAAGATTGTGAAATTCACACACTGGACTTTGTTACCCAACTACTAACCAAGAAGTCAGTGCCAAACATCACAGCATTTTGTGACATGCTACACATACAGCATACCAATGAAATGAAAGGCATATCATAAACTTTCCTGTTAGCTATGACATGCCTGAAGCTATTCATTGATTTGATGACATGTCCTTGCTCATAAACAGGTTTGTGTCGTGCCTTCCACTTCGACATACATGCATCAAGCTACAAATTGATACCTGCTCCCACACAATATGAATAAACTGTTCTTATTCTGTTGTGCTGTCTGACATGCAGTGATATAAAATAGAAAAGTATGCCCATATTGTATTGCTGAGCTAAGTTCAAAGGATGTAGGAAATTTTGTAATAAGCATGTATGTGTTTTTGCAAGTCGCTGTGATAAGTGGAATGTCTTGATCTCAGAAATTAAACAAAATGATTGGAAAAAATTGACAGCTTCCCTTCAAATAGTGTGTGTGATATGAAAGCACTGTTTTATGTGTTTGTTACCATCTAATCTAAACCTATTTAAATCAGTTTCCAAATGGGTAAAGCATGTAGGATTGTAGATGGGTATAGATAGTTTTAGTCCTAAAATGCCTCATTTTCCACCTCTTTTTTGAACAAAAGTGCAGATCACGGAAAGGGAAGATTCATGCTCTGTAAAGCAGAATATGCAAGTTGCTGTCAAATGTAAAATCACCAAACTAATCATGATCTTTCCCAGATTTACAGCTGTATATCTTCAACCACAGTTTTAACATTTTTCTATATAACATGAGTTGTGAGGGGAAATGTATGAGTCATGCACAGATGCACAACTTTCCCACTCACAAAACTTTGCTAACTTAAAAGCAATGGTTTTTCAAGAGTATTTCTTGACAAAAATACAAACACTAAGAGCAAGGAAATCATAACTAACAAAAGCAACTTTTATACCCAGCATAGTACCAGTCTCTAATATTGGGCTGCATAAACCCAAGGCTCAACCACACCGTCGCTGTCCTCTGCTCCAACCAATACGTTTCAGCAGCAAGACTGGCATAGGATGGAGAAGGGGTAGAGAAGGAAAAGTGGACACAACTGGAAAGTGAAAGGAAAAAACAAGAACAGGGTGGGGTGATGCTGAGAGACCCAGTAGAGGGATTCCTAAATTGGGGCTGATACAGTTAGAGAAATGGCTGAGGAAGATGATCTAGACCACCGTGTTTTATATGGACCAAAGAGGAGGAAGTATTATCAGTGTTAATTAATTATATCATATTTGTTTTATTCTGTTGTGCAGTGTCCCAGGTGCTTCACCAGTGCCAAGGGAGGATACTGTAATAAATTAGTATTACTGGTTATTGCTAGGTACTAATTTATAGTGGCAGTTTGTTTGATTTCTTTTTAAAGAAAGTCAATAAAGATAATATTCCTCAAAGGTTATTGCTAGATAAGAAGACAGTTTATCAGTAATCCCAAATTTCAGCCAGCTGTCATTAGGCATGTCTCCCCAGCCTGTAAAGGACTTTGTAGCTGGGTCAGGACCATTGAAGCCTATGACAAGGTTGCTACGGTAACCACTATGTCCTAAGATTCTTCTTGTGCATCAAACTTTCATCTTGCTAAATTTCTATAGGCAAAGCACTGTGAGAGGAATGTTAATACACTCTATAACAGGGAGAAGCAGGCTGAGGTGTCTTTGAATGACTGGTTCACATTTGATACAGTTTATACATTGCATGCAGAGAATGTGTGTGTACATAACACAGGCTGTAAGTAAATATACACCATTGCATTTATATTTTGTGTTTGCACCATGCCACATGGCACTTGTTATTAGTAATACCATTTTACCTTGGCTTGTAATTTTCTTAACATAGAATAACATAGAATGCTTTACAAATCAGGGGCCTGATCCAAAGGCCATTGAAACTGTTTGACTTCCACAGATGTCAGTGGCCTTTGGGTCAGGCTCCAAGTATGTGCAGCACAACTGAAATGCATCCATCCTTAAGATGGAGGACAGCAGTCAATCAGACAAGCAGTGCACAGTGAACTGCACAACAATAGGTGAATGGAAAATTTTGGTCAGAGATTCAAAGCAAAGCCATACTCTTAAGAGAAAAGGAATGAGTTCTTTAACATCCTCACAGGGTAGATTGCACCTCTGTTCTTAAGGGCTTATCCCATCAGAGAGGCCCACGGATAGTGAAGTGCAATAAACTCTATTTATCTATCTCAGGAAGTTGAAGGGTGAGGTAGCCCTGCTGGGATTTGAATAGCTAGTTCAAAGCAAACACCTAGACTACTAAACCATCCCCTCTAGCTTACTTCATTATACAGTGGAACAGTTTATAGTGAACTCTGACCTACAGTGAAACTGTTTATAGTGAAATAGAATGAAAAATCTGAATTGTTTCATGGTGGGTACAGACTATTATAGTAAAATTGTTCTATAAAATAGTAATTTACAGAATTGCTCATATTAACTCCAGTTTCTTATAGTGGTACTTTTTACTAAAATGCATTATTTTAATTCTGCAAACCCATAACATTATAAATTAGTTGTACAGTGAAAGCTATGGTCACAGCATGAAGCATTAACATTACAACATTTTTCATCCCACAAGTTTCCTTTTTCCAGAGTTCCAGACACTGGAGTCGGTACCTTTTTAATAATTGCTTTAGCTGATATCAGTACAGATGCCCAAATCCAAATTAACAGCTTGATCAGAGAGATTTCTTGTCACCCAAGATCTCTGTCCCCAGAGGACATAGGTTTGACAGGCCACCAGTCTCTTACAAATTGCTCAGTGCTCTAGTTTCCAAGTGCACAGAAAGCTGTAACAGTCTAGTCTGTGTTTATAGAGCTGGGTCTGAAACTGATGCAGTTCATAAGGACAAAGCCATTACCTTCAGAGTTTGACCAGTTGATGACTTGTATCAGGCACCGAGCAGAACACAAGAATGCAATTTTGACCAAGCAAGATTTGTATTTCAGGCCTCAGATCTGAAGTAAAGCTTAGCTTGGTGCTCCAAATTAAAGTGAATACAGGTTTTGTTTTATCATCTAGCTCTAGTAAAAAGCTAGAGCCATGCCCAGAATGTAAGCATACTTACCTGTATAAAGAACAAAAGAAGAACCATCACCTGTATATCTTGGAAACACTGAGGTGCAGAAGATATAACAGCTCAGACTTGCCTTTACTTTTGCACTTGCCATCAGTTTTGGGTACAATCATTTGCAGGCAGAAATGTAGGACTAACTATCTAGTTTGTGAGCACTAATCTGGTTTGTGAGTTATTCTGTTATGATGCTTTGAAGTGATTAAGGTGCAATATTAGAGATGACTTGCACCCAGTGTGGTTAGAAAAGATGCACAAAATATCAGAAAGGACTTTAGCTCAGAAAAATCTGCCCCAGGCTCCTAGCTCTGAAGGATAAAAAAATATTTTAAGGCAGTGTGCAAGAAAACTTAAATGTTGTTGATTATATCTAATTTCCTTCCTTTGGTAGAAAACTGAGAGATAGAACTGACCTCCAACAGTTAAGCTAAAAAGGGTTCTCTAGGAAGCAGGCTTTCTTTTGAGAAATCCTGGAGAAAAATTTCTATATAATGTTAATGACATTGATTTGGAGGAGAAAGCTATACTAAGTCTCTAAATCAACCTTTGACATTCTGAAAAATCTCCAGCGAACTCTTTTATTGTCGTTTTCTAGTTTCAATTTACACCCAGTTTTATACTCCAGAGGTATTTGGAGAGTATTCTAAAATAAATGTTGCTGTTGATCAATAGTTTACTTGGCACAGTACCTTTTATAGTAATTGTAATCTAAAATTATGTAAAAGTGGCTAGTATATAAAGTGGAAAATAATTTCTGATAATGTTCATGATATTGTTGCACATTTTTTCTGCTTGACCAGGAGACTGGGTCAAGAAAAAGGTAGCTAATTTGCATAAGGAAAATTCCATAAATCTCATTAAAAATACACAGTAAAATATGTCTTAACATTAGAGAAAGGAGGAAATTGTATGGGCTGTAAAAAAAAGTCCAGCTTTTTATGTTTTCATCAACAGTCTGTAAATTCTAAGTGCATGTTTTTAAACAAATAATGATTTTGTCTTTTTTTTATTGTGAAGATGTCTCCATCTCAAGATAAACTGAGGTTATCATCAGTGTAACCTGGCCTTTGCTCTAACCCTGTTTCCTTCAGGATTGCCAAAGGATGGTAAATTACATACAGTCTATAAAAATACAGGCTAAAAATGCCTATCCAAAAGGTCTGGAAAAAAATTTAGCCGTCTGTAAAAACTATAAGCAATCAGAGCTGACTGAAGTTCCACATTCATAAAAAAGCTGGGTGCAGTGCTGAAAGACAAACAGCAGCAGTGCCCCCTGGTGTCTAAGCAGGAGCAAGGTGTCCTACAGGGAGCCTTCTCTGAGTGCTTTATAGACTTCTTCCTTCCTCGTCATGTGTTGCTGCTGCTTCCTTTTGCCTGTTTATTATACTGTTGGATCTCAGGTGGGCTTCTTTGTGGGTCTGGGACAGGATAACAGGGGAGTGGAATCAGTGGAAATAAGGTTTGGAGGGGGAGAGGTTGAGGGAGCAGCATGATGCAGGGTATGCATGAACACATCAGAGTTTGGAGATAAGTAGGGAAGACCGGGAGATGGCAGCACAACCAAGCAGGGTTGCCAGCCCAAGAAAGTTGGGGGCGTTTTTTACTGCAAACTTCTTACTGACCACACGACTGTTTATTATTATGTATGGTGTTAAACTATTAAATTTGAACCCAGCCCTTTTAACTTGGGTCTGGCAGCAGGGCAGGCCTGGCAAAAGAGTTACATTTACATTATGTAAAAAAACATATTTCAGTAAAAATATGCTAGTAAAAAGTTTGGCTGGCAGTCAAAAGTTTCAGATTGTCAGTAAAAAAAATTTCTTGACTTAGCAACCCTGTTTGCTGTCCACACAAAAAATTCTCAGCCTGAAGGTAAAGATCAAGCTTAAACCCTCACCCACATATACTTAGACTGCAAACAGAGGTGATAATTTTCACTCAATCTGGCCACAGAAAGCAGTTTATAGCCATGATCAAACACTAGTGCATGGCTGCAGACAGCTTAAAAAATGGCTGATCAGATGAAAATCTGAACCCCCATTGCACAAGGTATCAAATGAAGACATTTCAAAACAGAGCATCTTCTGTAACTTATGTTTGCCTGCCTCCCAGCCTGTTGCTGTTTTCAGAATGGGTGCACGGGGAGGAAGGGAGCAGAGGGAATTCAGTCTGGGGGGGGTTTTAGTCTATGCTGCAGGGTAGGGCAGGTGTATTGGAGCCCTCCCAAGGTGGGGGGGGGCTCTAACTCACCCACCCCACCCTCCCGTGCCAGCTGGGGAACCCTTAGAATGAGCTCCCTCTGCTCCCTTTCCCCCCTCCCATTCTCGAAACTGGGAGAGGCTCACAGGGAGGAGGGGGCACTGCTAGGGGAAGCTGCCTGCAAGCTCGCAGCCAGCAGCTAGATTCCTCTCCCTTCTGGAACCGACAGCGCACTTCTGTTTGGTCTGGGGGATTGTAGTAACCCAGAACGCTTCCTGCAAAACACTCTCAGTTACAGCAGGGAGCTGCATTTCTGTGTGCACCCTTAATGTGACTGGGGGCTTAGTCTTGAACCTGGGTTTACCTCAGCCTGGATTAGTAGTTTACCTGTATTGCAAGGAAGCTTTAATAAGCCCAGGCCTAATTCATCAATCAAGATTTACTCTTTAAAGACAGCTATTTCACTTGTCTTATCAAGCCATAAATGTTAACATCTAATTAAGACATTTTAAATGCTAATATTGCTCCTTTTGACCAGAATGGCTAGCCCAAAATATAGGATCTTATAGGTTCTTCCGGTTAGAGGCAGGAAGCTGATGATTGTTTCAGGTATTTTTTTTTATTACAGTCTGATTTACTTACAGAGAATTTATGGAATTCTCTTTTCCTGAAGTCAGTAAAACAGCAGCAAACCATTTCTTTGTTCAGAGCTCCAAGCACCTTTTAGCCAGCCCTAAAATCCTCTCACCCTGGATTTTCTTGGGGCCATGCTCCCAGTGCTTGTTCAAGCTGTGTTTGATGCATTCGTGTTGCTTTCTCTCTCAGACTATGGACAAAAGATCAGTTTGCAATGAGTTAAAATGGGGCAGGGACCTTCTGCTGAACAGCTGCTCCACAGTAACTGTTCATCTGCCTGCTCTTCTCCACAGTTAGTGAAAGCAGTTTCATTAAGGGCCAGTTGCTTTGATTTAGCTTTCACTTACCATGGGGCAAGAGTGGGTAGATGAACAGTTACCATGGAGCAGCTGCTCTTCAGTAAGTCCCTGACCAATTTTAACTCCCTGCAATTTGATTGTCTATATAGCCTCAACCGCTCTTGTCATTTCTGCTACTTTTTCCACTTCTCTGGCTTTTCTGCCTCGTTCAGACACACAAACCACTTCAGACAGCAGCCAACCAACCCTCCTGCCTATGCTTTCCTTGCAGGTACTTTTGTTTTGGGGAATGACATGTGTCTGTTTCTGGAATGCATACCTTCTTGTTTTCAGCTGTTTCATTTCATAAAGACCTTAACTGTTTCTTAAAAGTGTCTTCAGTTAAGGGCTGTGGTTGTGCCCAAATCCCAATATATTTAATCAAACCCCAATACTGAAGAAATGCAGAAGGTAAGTTTCCAAACGAACTCTGCCCTGTTTCAGAGAGATTCCTGCTTTTCCTAGTTAATTGTATAGTCAATATATTATTGCTATAAATCACCACAACACATCCATATTAAAACAACATATGAATGCACTTACACTTTTGCATCACAGTGCACCAAGTGATATCTGCCTGTATCTGTGATGCTAAACACATCCATAAATCAGAAATGATAATAAATGAACTATCATATTGTCACACTGGCACATCATATTTATAGTCCTTCTTACTGCACATGTACATATTCCTTTAAATGCGTGTCATATATTTAACACATAATCAGACTTTTGCACATTTCTTGTGTTGAGCTACAGCAATTATTGCAAATTCAAATACAAAATGTAATTTGTGTCCATAAATCAGCACGTAAATAAGGCACACAAAAGGGAAAAGCTGTTTGAACACTAGCAGCTATGTCTACAGAATAGCAGTATATATTAAAGATGTGTTTGGTAGAACAACTGTGGACAGATATTGAACAATGTAACTAACTTCATGTACCAGGAAACTAATTGGGAAACAAAACAAAATGAAGTGTTATTTTCTATTAAAACAGGAAAGACTGTATTAAGAATCAAATTAAAAGCTTGGAATATGTCTTTCCATTTTTGTCATTTACACTGTCATTTTGATTTAATTTTATCATCTTTACTTTGGGTCCGGAGCTCTTCTGTTCACTCTGTGACCACTGGGCACGGCAGAAATACTCTGGGTATTCATAAAGCACAAAAAAAATTTGATTACTAAAGGACTCATTGCATGAATAGCTATATAAACTTTAAATGGCCTGACTTAAGTCCTGTCCTTAGTTTTCACTAGTTATGCTTGTCTTGATTAGGAAAAAAAAATGCATGTTAGAATACATTAGTTAAGGAAACCAAAAAATTATATTACTTTTTCATCAGGAATGTATGATATAAATTCAGTGTAGAAAATGCATGTTATACTGAACAGTAGATAATTTGCTTATAACCCCCCACATTTTTTTTTTTTATAGAGTCCCCCAAAATGGCTGAGATTGGAAGCTGCTAAAGCTGACTTAAATTCAGGTAAAACAAACAAAAAGTGAGCAGAGCTCCAAGAAGTGAGTAGTGAACTACTCCTACAGGACCAGCTGTCTCAGATACTCTACTGCTGGAGAAAAGCATTGAGCTGACAAAGTATGTGATTTATAATCGCTCATTCTCATAAAATGACTGTCGTTATTCTTGTGAGCTAAGAACCTGAAGCAAGCTGCAATGGGCCACTAGGCTAAAAATGTAGTACAGATTTATTTCCACAATCACAGCTGCAAAACCTTCAACAGGGAACAACTAACTTGGTTCTGGAAAGTATAAGGATACCTTTAAAACAGAGAGGATTTATTTGTTGAAGGAAGTATGCACTGCTTTGAGAATTTTTAGAAGTAGGGAAATAAATGGCAAGATCTGTAGATTGAGGCAAGCAGTCTTTTCCCTTCACTCTGCGCTTTCCCCACCATTCTTCTGCTTCGCAATCAGTTGTGCACCACAATACATCAGACTATTTGGACTTTGCTTAAAGAATAGCTCATATAGCTTTTTCCTCACAAAAGACAGATCTGTCCTAATGCTCTGCTGTTCACTATCCAGAAGAACATCCCCTTCACAGTCTGTATGTGTCAAATAAGAAAAATTAGACAGAACCAAAATTAGTTTGGTTCTGAGACTGTGCCAGTAAGCCAGGGTGGGCAATTATTTTGGGCGGAGGGCCGCTTACTGAGTTTTGGCAAGCATTGAGGGCCACATGACAGGCAGCTCAGGGAAGATCAATATTAGTTTTCTAAATTTTTTAGGGGCCCCACAGGCCGGACAGAATGGCCTGGCGGGCCACATCTAGCCCCCGGGCCACATTTTGCCCACCCCTGCTGAGTAAGCACATCCCAGACAGAAAGTCTTGGGGGTGGAAAAAACATGAGTGGAACGGGCACGTCTCCCAGCAGTAGACTCAGGTTCAACATGGAAGCAGCGTAGACATGTGCAAATACAATATCTTTCCCTCCAATCTCTGCACTGGCTCTCTACCATAGTACAGTTTAAAAAAAAAATCCAGTTTTCAATTCCTTCACAAAGGCTGTATTGCCCATTTCAATATGGTTTCTTAAATTCTCCCTGGCTGAACAGCTGACAACAGCTGAGGAACAGCTTGGGAAGAGATGATCAGAGAAAGTGGTATTAGGAACTTAAAACAGAATATTAATAACAACAGAAAATGCATGCAACTCTGGGTATTCTTAAAATATGCAGAGTCTTTGACTTCAGCTCCTCAGGCTTTACCAAACATTTTTTTTTCAAACCACCTGCTTTGCTAAAGCTCTATGTCCCAATTTATTGTTTCAGTTTTTTTACACGGTGCTACTATCCACTCTGCCTCAAATCCTATTGATCGCTTACTGCAGCACCTGCAGATCTTTAAATCAGCCATGACTGAAGACCAATGAGTGACTGATTGCTTTGCAGATTTAAAGCCAGATTTTAAAGATTGTTAGGTGCCTAGAGACGGAGACTGGCATGTAGTAGGATTTTCAAAAGCACTAGGTGCCTGACTCCCATTGTTTTGTCATTTCTTTTATGTTTTGGGGAAATAATGTCATCATCAGTGACCTCAGCTCAGGTGCCGCTTATCTTGATAGACCTTCAAGGTCAAGATATTAAACTGATTAAACTCAGAAAAAATGGCTGTCAAGCTACCACAGCTGATGGCATTTGAACTTTGGCCATTTTGTCCGGGGATGATGTTGCTTCCAATGGCTAGAAGAAAGTTCAAGGATTTAAAATAAATTGTAGTAGTACTGAAGTGCTGTTGTAGCTGTGATGGTCCAGGAAATATGTGAGAACCGAGGCTTTTTGTGGGTGATATATATAAATTACAATTTTGTTCATCTTTCTCCGGGTATGTATGACATTTCTTGAGGTGCTATAGCACTTCACAGTCAAATCTGGAAAACACTAACGCAGAAAAAAAGATATCACATTCCACTTGTACTTATAATAAAAATAGTATATGCAGAATAAATTGAGTATCCCTTAAACAGATGGTTTGAGATTTATTTTATATGACTTAATATAATATTGGAATGCTTCATCTGTTGGGAGTCCCTAGGACTCTCCAGTTTATAACAACACTTTATTAATTTGTAGATTTAAAGCAATTTAGGGAGCATAGGATGTGTTTGTGATCAGTTTATGTACTTAACAGAGATCCATGAATTCAGGAAGGTGACACCTTAGGTCTTATGCCTAGTATAAACTGACAGGTCCTCAACAGTTCTTTAGCGCCATCTTCTTGTTCCCCTCCAGTACTGTCAATGCAGACACTATATTGAGGTTGGCAGTAACCGAGCATAGAATCAGCTAGATGAATACAACCAAGCATAAAAAATGAATGCAATTGAGCAGAGCAGTCCAATCATGCTTCTGCTCTCATACTGCGTGTTAGCGCCTCTGCAATATTTAGAAATGTAATAGTTCTTTTTTTATAGGTAGCCTTGTAGTACACGATAAAAATTGTTCTCATATGTCTGGCTCATAAAGGATAAATCGATTATATTCAGTCTTGCAATACATGCATTAATAATAATCAAAGACTGACACCTTCTTACCTGTGGCCTCTCATGATAGATTCTTTCTTGGTACCTTTGATAACTGTATTTGAGAACGGGAGAACACTGAGTGAAATCCTGCCTCACCGAAGTCAATAGAAGTTTTGCCAGGATTACGCCCAATGTCTCTGGTTTGACTCCAACTTCATAAACTGCCTCTCTTTTATTAAAATCTCTATGGGATGTTTTTTCCTCTTATCCTCTGTATTTTAGAAGCACCTTAAGATTATATACTTGTCTCTTTGTGGGAGTGATATAGGCAGAAGGTTCTTAGAAGAGCTGGAGGTATGGACACATAACAAAAGAAGATCCAAAATAATGGATGCTCTCCCAAAATGTCCCAGTCATAGAAACACAACAGACAGACAAACAATCTAGAATTCACTGCAATTGTGCAAGCACTCCAGCAGCCTACTTGGAAAACTGCCCTTAGAAATACTTTGTGAAATGTTGGCAGCAGTGTAGAAACATTTCACTCAGACTTTGCCTACACATTTTCTTGAGCCCAGGCCAACCTTGGGAAATTCCCTCCCACATGGTGATTTTTATTTGCTGAAAGTTATGAACATGAGAAAACCCAGGGGTGTAATAAAAGCCGTTTTGTAATCCTTATTGTAGCATTTGCTACCAAAAGGAAGCTGTAGTGAACGTAAGAAGAAAATGCTATTATTTTAGACATATTATACCAGATCTCCTGGGGTCTGGTTTTATTTTTTTAAATGGTAATAACACTCCAGAAACTCTTACCTAGTATTATTCCCTAGGCTTGGAAAGGCTTGACTCTCAGATCCTACCTCCCTTGCCTTGCCATTCAAGATGGAGTCTAACAAATTACACCTACCCAAAAAATCAGCAGCAATTAACCAACAGCTCCCTGCAGGATTGTAACAGCTACTAACCAAGAAGAGCAACAAAAGAATCCTCTTCTGCCACTCACTGCCCTAGTCTCCGATGAATTCCTCCCTCCCAGCTCCTACAGTGTTCCCCAAGCAGCATCATTTGTGGAGGAGATGGGTGGGGTGTATTTCTCCCCTGGACAGTCTCATATGGCTCTAAAAGAGTAAACATAAATGTGATCAAAATATAAATGTGATCATACTCTAGCAATGTATTTAAAGATTATAAAACTGGGTCCCTTCTTCTGTTGTCACGGGTATATTAACTGCTTGAACCACATTTTTTTAACATGCAACTACTACATATTGAGCATACCTTTCTGTTTTTGTGTGAAAACCGTGTGTGTGTGTGTGTGTGTGTGTGTGTGTGTGTGTGTGTGTGTGTGCGCGCACGCGCACTTGCTGAACCTCAATTAGTAGTCAGGGAAAGTGATATTTATTTGAGGGCAGCTTACTACCGAAAGTCAGTGTAAATCTGCTGGCTGTTTGTTGAGACTTGAAGACAGAAAGGAGAGAGGCAGTTATTACTGCAAGTGTCCACGGACAATATTAAATCTTTCTTTTACAACATTGGTTTAAATAAGAAAATGTTGACCCAATCTATGTGGTGGGAAATTAAACTTCTGATGTAGCTGCAGCTTTTTAGGCTATTTGCAAGCAACTTTTCTTGCCACTTTTTTCTTTTTGGAAACTAAGCATTTTGATAGGCAGAGGTCATGTCTTAAGGACCATGTTTTCCTGAATCCAAGACAACTTCAAATTTAAGATGACTCTGCAATAATTAGATCCTATACATGGACAATTAAAGATTTGCTATAATTGTCCATGTATAGAATCTAACTGTTGGAGGGCCATCTTAAATTTATCCCCCCCCACCACTGCTGCAGTAGGGAAAGCAGCAGTAAGAGGGCAGGCAACTTTCCCCTAGCCCCTTACCCTCCTGTGCATGCCCCCTTTGCCACTTGCTCCCATGGTGTCTGCCCCCTGCCCATTTGCACCCCCCCCCCCTTTGCTTACTCCATGTGGCAGCTCTAGTTCTGGCTCCAACGTGCAGCACAGAGCGCACAGTGGCTCCAGCCACAGAGAGGCAGCAATGGAGGTGGCAGCTTTAGCCCTACCCTCAGATTCCTGGGGCTGGACCTGAAGCTCCATCCTTTCCCGCTACATGATATTCCCCTTACTTGCACCCCTTCACATTTCATGGTCTCCCTCAAGCCCACCCCTCCATGCACTGTGCGGTCTTCCCTGTGCTCCATCCACAACAGACAGTGGAGTCAAGGTCCAAGCCTGAGCCACAGCAGCCACCTTCCCCAGGCTGTACTTGAATCCAGGTTTTGTTTTTCCCCTTGTTGAATGTGTACACAGGGGCTAACACCCTGTGGAAAACATCAGATCTAAATAACAAATAACAATAAAAATTTAGATCACAAAGGGTCTAACTAGAGAAGTACTGACAACATGTGAATGCATTGTAACCCTATTTAATTATACTATACATACATATCTCTTAAAACCATACCCACCCCTAATGGCACGCACTAAAATACCATTGGTATAACATCCTTGATTTCTCCTCATTTTTCTAATGTGTTAGGTGACTGTTGACCCTTCCAAAGTCCTGCCATTTATTATAAGGTCCATGAGAATTTAAAATGTTAATAAGCCTTCGTTAAAAATAAACATTTTAAAGTAAACTGGTGGTTCAGAACCAGTACTATTCCTTAAAGCGCTCTGTCCAAGTTTTTCTTCTATATTAGATGGGTGATTTGAGGCAGGAAAGGCCTTCTTCTGCCAATTCCCATGATTTATATTGGATCTTGTTGAGGCAATTTTTCCTGTCACTGCTGACAAAGCGTGATGCTTTTGATGGGCATGTGTGTGTGGTGTCGGGAAGGGGGCAGGGAATTACCATCTCTTCCCATCCACTTCTCTTCCTCCTTTCTGTTTTCTGTTGCCTCTCTCTTTGTATTTTTCCTTTTAATACTTTCCTGTTATCTTTTTCTTGTTATGTTTTCCATTTTTGCCCCTCTTCCTTGGCCTCTGGATCTTTCTCCTTCTCTTTTCTCTTCTACCTATTCTTTGTTCATCTCCACCTTTACCTCCAGGCAATTCATTCATTTTTTTTAATCTAAAGCCAGTGGGCACTGTGTTGTTGGAGCTTTGCTAATGCCCTTTGCTTTTTCTCTTCCCTATCAGCACACGTTATATGCTGCATTGAGAGGAAAGCTATTTACTGTGGGTTGAGTAAAACACAGGAATGTAAGAACTGGAATGAACAATTTCATGAAATCCATTTTAAAAGTTAGCTGATAACAAACCCTGCTTGCCTTAACCAAATTTCAGACCCAGGTGTCAACGGCCGTATTTTGGTCTTTCAGTCAGCTTATTTTTCTGAAAAGATTACCTGAATACAAGTCAGTCTCTCTCAGGAAGAAAGGACACAATCTCACCTATCTTTAAATGTAGAGCAATACCAGAACAGTAGAAGCTCTGAGGGATTCAGAGCCTGAGCTACTAGTAAATATGACCTTGCCCACATACCTGGTAAATCCAGTAAAGAAAAATCAGGACCTATACACACTTCCATGACTTCCTTCATTGAAAGTAACTTGAAGTATGCAACAGGCTGATAAGATGTCTAGAGACAATACTGAATATCAATAATATATCAAATACCACTCTATCCCCAGTCTCTTTGCTACAAGAAAACTGTATGAAAATGTAATGACCACCCTCCAGGCATCAGTCTTCAGCTCAGTCTTGGACCCAAGACCAGGCTGTAGCACAGAGACAGCTTACTAGGACAGACAGGTGATCTTTGTCTGACTCTAGACCATTTTTTGATCCTCTGGTTCTGTACCCAATACTACCCAGAACTGACACAAAATGGTCACAGACAACTCAAAGACCAGCCCCGTCCTTTTCTATGTTGATGTTAAGAGTTGTATTTGGCACTTATTCTCTGTGCATAACTAAGAAAGGGCCTTTAGCTCTGCAGTACAGATTACATGCAAACTTTTATTATGAATACCATCTTTAAACTCAACTAAAATCAGACAGATCTCTCTTCTAACCTGTAATTTACACAATCACACCTCCTGCATGGCAGGAGACACAACTGTGAGATCACAAATGAAATCCCATTGTGCCTTATTGTCAGGGGAGGGGGAGCCCTCTTGCAGCATGCAAGTTTTGGGGTTTTTATGTTGTTTTTTCACATACCCCCAAGTCCTAGGGATCATGGCAGCCATGATCCTCCGGGCCCTGTGGTGGGGGGGACATCCCTGTGGTGATTCTCCAGCCCCAGAGGTTTTCTGCACCCACAGGATGGGGGAATTGCCCTGTGGCAATCTTCCAGTCCTGGGGATTTCCTGCCCTCCAGAGCCTTAGGGATCATGGCAACTGTGAACCTCAGGGCCCGAGGGGTTTTAGGCAAGGTGCACCCCTGCAGTTGGGAGCCCAATCAGCTGATGGGGCTCCCAGCCTCAGGGAAGACCCTGCTACATGTGCAAATTGAAGTTTGACAGCAATCATCTATAAAGTTAGTAAATGTTTTCAAGGTCTAATTTTATAGCTAGTTGGGGCTTTTTACTGTGTAATAGCTACACTGGACATGTAGGTGGTTTCCAGTTAACTTCACAATACCTGTAACGTGTAGAAGGGGACAATGAAACAGATAATGTTATATGCATTTTATATTCATATTCAAAAGCTAATTTTACATGCATTTTTCTTTTTTTCATGCAAGTAACATCATGAGGCATCAGATTTGTATTTCTTTCCTTACTAGACAATGGTGACAATGTGCTACTGTAAAATCTACCCATTCTAGAAGACAAAGGGTTTTATTTTCATTGATCATGTCATGTAGGTGACATGAAGTTAAATCATTCAGAGCCTCTCCATCTGAAAAAGAAATACCTACTCACACTTCCAACTGGCAGCAGAATATATTCTCATACTGGACCCACACACTTAATCCAGTCTCCTAAAGAGCTATAGCATCTTCCAGGTGCTACTTGAACTTGAAGAACATGAAATCCAAATCCAGTTTGCTAGGAAGACCAGTTGCCCATATGGTTGTTATTAGGGGTGTGCAACGCGGGCCATATTTAATTCAGATTCAGATTTGGCCTGATTCGGGGGACAGTGATTCGATTAAATGATTCGGATCACTGTCCCAATTCAATTCAGTCAAATCTGAATCTGAAGATTCATTGCTGATTCAGAGAATCAGTGATTGGGCCATAAAAACAGCTTTAAATGTTTTTTCCACATACCTTGAGGTACCAGGTATGGTATGTGAATGGTGAGATGGTGGGACAGCTGGAGCATCTCACAGAACCATGGGGGAGGGGGGCCACGTGCTTGGTGGTGGACCCAGAAGTGGACCAAAAATACTTCTGGCCACAGAGGGACCTTGGATGCCCCCCTCCTCCCCCCCGACCTAGGAGGCACCAGTCACCAAGGCGGGGGATGGGGGAGAGTTCTGCTGCCGAGCACACTAGGGACCCCCCTGTGCTCCCATGGGATTCTCCACCTGCCCCACCAACTCAGTGTTCAGGAGCCACCTGGTACCTTGAGGTATATAGAAAACACATTTAAAGCTGTGTCTATGTTCAAATAATCAAATCTCTCTGAATCAATTTGGAGGGTTCTGATTTGATTCAGAGAGATTAAAAGGTCTCCTGATTTGATTCAGATTTGAAGATTCAGCCACCAAATTGGCAACTGGAGCTTCACACAGCCCTAGTAGTTATTGTACCACCTTCTAAGTCAGAGTGGCCAGCCTGTGGCCTGGGTGCCACAACTGGTATGGGCAACCTCTGTGTGTGGTACATGGCAAATGGGGGAGGGGACAGACAGTACAGTGGCAGATAGGGCAGGGAGCAGAAAGTAGAGCATCAGATCAGGCAAGGGCAAGAGGCAGAAAGGGGAGCAGCAGCTTGCTCAGGGAGTAGAAAGCTGAGGAGCAGACTGGAAAAAAGAAAGGGATCAGAGTAACACTTGGGGAGGGCTAATTTATGGTACACCTCTCAAAAAGGTTGGCCCCCACTGATCTGAGTCATCAAGAAGCCCTGTAGCTGCTTTTTAGAAAAAAGCTGCACTTGAAAGATTGACCAAAAAAAGTGTATAGCTCTGCTGGCAATAGTAATATCCTAACGCCGTGAAACTAAAATCAAGTTACTTCCTAATAGAAGAAGGGAGATCTTTTTATCATCTGCTGATGTGAAAGAAATGTTGCTTACTGCTTTCTTTTCTGTCAATCCTTAATATATGAGATGGGTTTATATTAAAATGTTTCACTTATTTCAGCTCACTAGTTAGAGATAAAATAATTGTATTGATTAAAAAAACCTTCATAAACCCAGGATTGTCAAAATTAGTTCATTAGACTCCATTCAACTTGTGTTTCTTGCCATACTAAGCAACCAAAGTAGTTTAATGCTTTTGAAATAAAAATTGTTAATTGTTTGGCTTTTTTTCTTTTGATACAATTTTACTTTGATAGTTTGGAAACATGATGCTAATTGAAAACCTTTCAGAAGAACTTGATCCCATTCTATAGCAGTGAAGCTGAGACAGACATTTAAACAAAGTAGAATGGAATACATCTGGTTTAGAAATGGCTGTTACTCGTTACAGCAGGGATTTCAAGCTCTACATGACCACCCATCTCCAAAATCCTCATTATCTGCCTGAAGTACCTGTCAAAGTATGTTTTCTCTATACAAGTTACTAGAAAAAGAAATCGTGGGGACTAATCAGAGTGGTGGCAGTGCTGCTTGCATTGTCGTAAATACTTGATCAGGGAGAGACAGGGAATGAAGGAGAAATGAGCCAGGAAAGGATTTAAAAAAATGTAGGCAGCAGAGGCACAGGTCTGTTCTTCAAGAAGGATAGAAAAGACATCACCCTGCAAGAAGAAAGGAAGAACACCAAGGCTGAAAGCCCCCACCATTGTTCCCCCCATGATTCAGTCAGACGCTGTATCATTTAAAAAATTAAAAAATTAAAAAATCATATTATCTCAAACATGCAGTAATGTCATGAGTTAAACAAGTTTTCCAGATTTGTTTTGAGAAAAGCAATTAAGGTTGCTTAAAACAATTTACTGTTGTATCTTTAAATATAAGACAGATTTCTGTTCAGGTTAGCTCCAGCATTTAAGTTTGGGATAAATAAGAGGTTTTCAAAAACTAATGGAAAAAATTTTTAGCCGTGAAAGCAGCATTGCATATGTATCCATTAAAAAAAAACAACCTGTGCTATGTACACATCAGGTAAATTTACATCTAATTTGTGTAAAATTACCTAGAGGATACATTCAAGTGCAGAGTATTTATGTGCATTCGAAGTTGAACACATTGTGCATGGCTGAAACATTAATCCATCTGCTTAGGAATGTTTCTGTGAAATATTTTAAGTACTTTTAATGAAAATAAGGGTTCTTCAAATATTCAGAGTTTGCAGCGCCGGTTGCTGTTAAGACTTGATGTTTGTGTGTTATGTTAGTAATACTATTTTTCAATGCACTGATGTACAACTTCAGGAGAACCAAAACTGCCTAGTTTGATCTAATTTTTAATACAATATAAGTGACACAAAGGGGGAAAGGAAGTTTTTAATTACTTGTTTTCATTTTTGTGAGTAGGTATTACTAACACAAATATAGTTTTAAATTTCTTTCTAATACAGAGTTTCATGGAAATCTTTCATCCTTTTCATGATGTTAATGTATCTAGAGGGTTGTATGGTATATTTAAAACAGATAGCTGAAGAAATATCCATCAAATTACTTAACTCTAACACCTATTGTAAAAGCACTTAATTAAATAAAAACAAAAAACAGTACTGGCAATTGCCCTCATCCTATGCAAAAAAGGTCAAACGGTTGTTGGTTTAAACTGATTTTCTCTAATCTAAGTTTCCTACCTGATCTCTCAATTTTTTTAAACCACAGGATGTCATGCAGCAATCATATTGTTAGAATGGGAGCCAAGTCTTATGGGAATCTTATAAACAGACTTCCATAAGTTTTATTTATGCTAAAAAAAGACCTAACCTTCTATGGGGTCAGAAAACAAAAAGGGTTAGATATTACACAGCTCTTCCGATAACACACAAAGGGGTTAAGAGAAATGGGGAGAAAAGCTTTCTTTTTCTAGAATAGGAGTGTTGACAATTGAGTTAATCCAGAATAGTTTTCTAGTTAATTTCTGCAGGTAAATAAACCTGAAAAGACAAAAATAAATAATCTTTACATAGCAGCTGCAAAGAACAAGCACGCTTTCAACACACCAAATTAACATTTCTTTTAGGAAGTTAAAAGACACAGATGTGTGTAAATCAAGCTAGCTTCCCCCTAGAATCTACCTGGACTCTAACGCTTTGCCTTTATATATGTCTGTGTTTCCTTTTCTGTCTTTGTAATAATTCTATAACTATCACAGCATGTCCTCTTGTTGTACAGCAACCAAAATGCCTTATGGCCTAAGGAAAACAAACTCTTTCCTAAAATAAATATTTTAGTACATAAGACTAAATGTATATGAAATTGAATTAGATTTAATAAATATATAGATAGTTTTTGGAAAGAAAAAACATTAATTGATTAACCTTTTCTGGTGTCTCCTCTACAGTATACTGAAATTATTTAGCACATAAAATAACCTTGGCTTGTAATGATTGATGTATGAAATCCTAAAGAAACATTGATGAATTCATTTTTAGCCAATTTTAGTGAATCTTAACCTATATAAATAGGCAAATAAGATTGCTGCAGTATTGTTTAGATGAATTTCATGGGGTTTTTTTCATAACTAAGGGGCTTTTTATTATAATTTTACAGAAAGCAGTTAAAAGAAATAGAAGATTAGATTTTGGAAATATTATCATTGTCACAGGGAAACATCCTAGAGGACGAATGAGCTATTGACATTCTCTCCTCAAGCAAGAAGCTGTCCCAGGAGATCCATGAGAAACAAGAAATAACAACAAAGACTGAAAAACAAATTGATGAAACCAGAGATGGCTACAGACCTGTAAATAGCTTTTCACACTATCGCGGTTACAGTTTGAATTGAATAGTTTAAATTTGCAAATTGATGGAGAAATGCACATATTTCTTTTTTAAGAAATCCTAGTGAAGAACAGATTTTATATTAGATCTAATTTAAATATCAATGCATATGCTTACACTTAGTAAAATATCTAAAATTATGTGTACAAGCATCTTAAGGAGTGCTGATCAGATAGAGCATGGCATTATTTAAATTATCGCTTTTAACATTTCAATTGGCAGTGATTGTTTCAGTTTTCACAAGTTTGGTTTTTATTATATTTTACTGGATTAGGCTGCAAACCATTCAAGCATCTTGTTCTTTGTCATCACTAACCTGATTTAGGTTAATTCTATATATCAATACTCCTTAGCTTTGGTTTGCATCAGTTGTATCAACAGCAGAGAGCCTCTAATTTATTATATTAGATCAGGAAACTTAATAATATATAACTATAGGTAATTTAAACATACCCAATATGATTGCAAATTTGGAAAAGACGAGACTATTGGCCTCTGTCCACTAGTGTAATGCAAGTATGTAATAGTAATTATTATTAAAAGGCTAATATAAATAAATATAATATGAATTTGAGTTGGTCTAATAAAAGATATTGGATATACCCAAAGAACCTTGTCTGCCTAATATAAATGACATCATGATTTGTCCTCAGTGAATTCTGGTCTCAGAAAAATAATTTAAAGGGGGTTTCTTCTTATCATCAATATAAATTGCTCTTGATGTGCACTTTTCTAATAAAACTTCAGAATCATTCCAACGAGTTCCCTTCTCACGCTGGGGACTTCTGATAAAAATGTGCCCTCTTAGTTCCAGAAATGTTATAAAGCAGCAATAATTCTCTCTTCCAGGTAACCAAGTGAAAGTCTCTGTATTCCAGTATGAACTGATCTTGCCACTGAGACTAAGAACAGACATTTGTGGGGGAGGAGGGAGGTAGAATTTAGATCAGGTTCAAAATGGTCATCCAGTCTAACTTAGCTTGGCCCTATTGTGGACCTTAGACTCAGACCCAGTCTCAGTGATTGGAAATCAAATATAAACCCGTAACAGTATAGAAATTCCAAATATATAGACTAATCTAAAACACTTAGAAAATGCAGGTTGGAAAGGACTTCAGGAGGTTAACTAGTCCAAATCCCTGCTCAAAACAGGACCATCACCAACTAGATCACCCCAGCCAGGACTTTGTCTAGCTGGGTCTTAAAAACCTCCAAGGATGAAGACTCCACAACACCCCTGGGTAATCTGTTCCAGTGTTTTACTACCCTCCTCACAAAAGATTGTTTTCCTAATATCTGACCTAAACTGCCCTTGCTGCAACTTGAGACCATTGCTCCTTGTTCTGTCATCTGCCACCACGGAGAACAGTCAAGTTCCATCCTCTTTGTAACCATCCTTCAGGTAGTTGAAAGCAGCTATTAAATCCATCAGTCTTCTCTTCTACAAACTAAATCAGCCCAGTTCCCTCAGCCTCGCCTTGTAAGTCATGTGTTCCAGCCCCCTAACCATTTTTGTTGCCCTCTGCTGGACTTTCTCCAATTTGTCCGCATTCTTTCTGGAGCGGGGAGCCCCAAAACTGGACACACTACTCCAGATGTGGCCTCACCAGTACCAAATAGAGGAGAAGAATCACTTCCCTCAGTCTGTTGGCAACACTCGTACTACATTAACCCAGTTAGCCTTCTTTGCAACAAGGGCACACTGGTGGCTCATATTCACCTTATTGTCCACAGTAAACCCCCAAGTCCCCTTCTGTAGAGCTGCTGCTTAGCCAGTGGGTCCCTAGCCGTTCCAGTACATGGGGTTGTTCCATCCTATATGCAGGACTCTGCACTCGTCCTTATTGAACCTGATAAGATTTCCTTTGATCTAATTCTTGAATTTGTTGAGGTCTCTTTGAATCCTAGCCCTACCCTTCAGTGTATCTACAACTTCCCCCAGGTTGGTGTCATCTGCAAACTTGCCAAAGATTTGATGAAGATATTGAACAAAACCAGCCCCAGGACTGATCCCTGGGGCACTCCACTTGATACGAGCTGTCAACTAGGTCAAATCATTGATTAGTACCCTCTCAGCCTAATGATCCAGCCAGTTTTCTTTACCTTAAAGTCCATTCATCCAGCCCATACTTTCTTAGATTGCTTACAAAAAGGTTGTGGGAGACCATATTAAAGACTTGCTAAAGTCAAGGTATGCCACATCCACTGGTCTCCCCACATCCACAGAGCCAGTCACCTCATCATAAAAGGCAATCAGGTTGGTCAGGCATGACTTGCCCTTCGTGAATCCAATCTGACTGTTCCTAATCGCCTTCTTCTCCTCCTCCAAGTGCTTAGAAATTAATTCCTCGAGGGCCTGCTTCATGACTTCTCTAGCAACTGAGGTGAGGGTGACTGGTCTGTAGTTCTCCGGATCTTCTTTCTTGCCTTTCTTAAAGATGGGCCCTATGTTTTCCCTTTTCCAATCATCTGGGTTCTCTCCCAATCACCATGCATTTTCGAAGATGATGGCCACACATCAGCCAACTCCCTCAGCACTTTTGGATACATCCCTTGGCCCCATAGACTTTCATATAGTCCCTAACCTGTTCTTATGCCCAGCTGGCTGCTGACCTCCTTCTCAAATTTTGCTGCCAGGTGCAGTAGTCTGTGAGATTACTTTGCCTGTGAAGGTACTGGGATGAAAAAAGCATTGATTATTTCAGGCTTTTCTGCATTCTTTGTCACTAGGTTGCCTCCCCTATTTAGTAATGGGCCCACACTTTCCCTGATCTTCCTCTTGTTGATGAACGTGGTGGCCAAACCCAGTCTAAGATAGACCTGGATCCAAGTATTATCAGATTCACCCAATGTAGGTTAGATGGGGGCATGGAACTTCTTTACAGTTACATGCACAGCCCTGGGACTGGGAAAACCCAGCTGCCAGCCCCAGCCCCAAAGCTGCACTTTTCCTATCCCTGCCCCGCTTTAGTCCCTTATCCCTCACACCCCCCATGGACAAGCCAGCTCCCCACAATCCCCATGCCACTCCGGTGCCACTGGTTTAATCAGCATTTGCCATTGCTGAGAAAGTAAGCTCTAGTCAGGGGAGAAGCAAGAGGGATGGAGGTGTAAATTCACTGGGAGGAGTCAGGGGACTAAAAATACCCCTGGTACAAATCCCTGCAGACTCCACAAATCCCTGTGAACCACCAAACCCCCCTGGACCCCAGAAAACCCCTGCAGACCCCACCTTCCCACCAGTTCCCCCAACCCTCCTCCATAGATCACTCCTGCCCCCCATCACTCCTGTGGAACACACCTGCCCCCCCATTCTACCACGGACCCCTGATCCCCCCCCAGCCTGCTTCCCTCCTCTATCCTCCCAACCCCCCTGCCCATTCATCTCAACTTACCTTAGATCGAGTTGCCATTTGTAATGCAATCTAAACTCCCCTAACTTCCTTGAACGTCTGTAGTTAGCCTGAATCTCTCTTAATAATGTATTTATTATTAAATAGGCTAGGATGGGACAAATTAATTCTACCCCTTTTAGGAAGAGGAGGAAGCTAACATCAACTCTCAAAGTTGTCAAAAATTCTAAAATAAACATCTCACTTCCATTTGCATTTTTTGAATGCCAACATAATAAACAGGACTTTGGGAATCTAATTATTTACAGGCATAACAAAATCTAATAACTGGAAGTTGAAGGTAAAAAAAAATCTTTCTAAAAGTAAAATGCAAATTTTATTGGTGACAGTAATTAACTACTTATAAAGATTTCCAAGGAATGCAGAATGTTCATCATCACTGGGAAGGACAGATTCTCAGTAGGGATAACTTGTCATAGCTCCATTGACTTTAATGACAAGCTGTGACAATTACACCAGCTGAGGACCTGCTGCCTAATGTCTTTAATTCAAGGCTGGATAAAACACACTCTGCCATGGGTTATTATATAGGATGCAGGGATTACTTGGTGAAATGATATGGCCTGTATTATACAGGACTCAGACTACAGAATGAACCTGACTTTCAAGCCTACCACTCTACGCCTAGTACCGCATGATTAAATGCATATAAATTATATTATTAAAACTTCAATTAAATTAAAAACTTATTACAGCCCTCTATATTTTGTGCTGGAAATAGAAGTGTCCCATTTTAATTATTTCCTCCACCTCCTCTTTGCTACTATTGAAGTTTCAGGGCTGACACCACTAGCTATATACTGAATGTGTTTGTGTAGTTTCACAGTCCAGATGCATTGGCCTAAAATAGATTTGCTTTTAGAACAGTAAGCTCCTGAGCCTCTGCTTTCATACTGACACTTTCTTTTGACTGTCTCCTCACATGTAACAACTCTGAATGTCCCCTCATTAGGTAGCCAATTAGATGTAGGGTTTACCTTTCTCTTTATCCCACACAGAACTGGCATTGCTTCTCCAACATTTCTACCCTACCACTATTTACCACCCTAAATGCCACAGAATTTTGTCCTTTTAACTAGAGATAACTTTTCTTAAAATGTTCTATATAATTGAAATTTCCAGTAGCTTTTAAAGCATAGTCTGTCTGGATATTTAATTGGTCCTACATTTTAAAAGAGCTATATTCAACATTTGATATTTGATAGATTCCCAAGGGTCTTGTTGCTGGCAGCGAGAACTGTCTCTTTGGCTGGTTTATATTCAGGCTTAAATAATGTCCTTCTAATTGCTTTTTTCCCCCTTTAACTTAACTTTGAATAAGAAAAAAAATCATTCCCTTCTGTAGAGTAATTTGGAAATCTATTCCATCCTAACTTCTTCCTGAACTCATATTAAAATCTTTTTACTATTTAAACAATAAACAAAAAAAACCATCTTGGCATTCCCCAATATTTCTAATTTGCCAGGAATCAAGCACTCCTCTAAGCAGGTGACCTAAACAGTACAGTTGTTGAGTTCTCTTCCCAAATGTACCCTGACTTGCAACCTAACCCAGATTCTTTATAGCCATTTATTAGTCTATAAAAAAGTGTGGAGGTAATTTACATGTTTTGTAGAGGTAATCTAAGTCTTTAAATCATATTGTTTTGGTTGAAAGGTACTAGAGCAGGGGTGGGAAAAGTCTGGCTCACAGGCTGGATCAGGCCCATGGCAGGCTCCATTTCCCAGAAGCCCCTACCCATGCCATTCCAGGCAGTCTCAGTGGAGACCCCAGGAGTTGTAGGGCTGTAACAGCATGGGGCCCTCATGGCCCCACATTCCCAGGGTCTCCATGGAGACCAGCCAGAGCAGCACTGGAAGGGCATGCTGCTTGGTGGTGAGAGCTGATCCGGGGCTTGGGTGGGTATTTTGCAGCAGTTACAACATGAGGCCAGAGCAGAGCTGTGATCCGCTGCCCGCATGCCCTTGTGACAAGTGCGGGTTCTTCAGGCAGGGTTGTGCAGGCAGCTCTGCCCCATCCCGTGCTGTCATATCTGCAAGATCCCAGCCACAGACCTGGTCGCCTCCACAGCCCTGGACACAGCTCCCCTCCTAGCCCCATGCCTTGCCAACAGTTTCTCGGGCCAGTCTCCATGGAGGCCCTGGGAGCACAAGGCCATGATGGGCCCACGCTGTCATGGCCCCACTGCTCCTGGGGTCTCCATGGAGACTGGCCAGAGTGCTGCAGGCAGAAGCTGCTGGGAAATGGAGTCCAGCTGCTGGCCAGATCCACCATTTTGCCCAACCCTGTACTACAGCATGATAATATAAGTAGTAGAATAATCCCTTATATCAGCAACGTGGCATCTCTAGTGGACGCTGTGAGTACCCCACAGACCCCTTGTTCAGGGTCCCCCAACTCACCTGCCATGACTCATTGTTACCTGAATAAAGGAGGGGTTCATTGGTGTTCTTCTTCCCAAGAGACCCAATGACAGGGATACTCATAGCTGTGCCACAGTGTTCCTTGGGGCTCTGCCTCCCCTACAACCCATCCACTTGCCAACCACTCTGGTGCTCCCAGCAGACCCCTTTTTAAGGGGTACGTTGTCAGCTTCAGCACCGGTCAGTTGCACATATGTTTAGGCACCTGGAACATCGGACCCTGATCCCAGAGGACTGAGCTCCCGTATTCTGGCATCTTTCTCCCGCCCTGGGAGAGGGACACTCCTGTTCACTTCAGAATTAAGGTGGCTGGGGGAAAGATCATCCCCAAGCAGGGCACTGCTTTCCCTCCCTTGAATGTAGGGGCAGCACCTGCAATGTTACTATTGCCAGCGTTCGGCATGACCACCTGTCTGGCAAGCTCCCCCACTGGCTCTTTCCTCCCCCCTCCCCCCCCCCGATGCCAGTTTCCGACGGGGTTTTTAAATCTCCCATGGCAGCAGCAGCAGCACCCACAATTAGTTGTGGGCCAGAGGAACAGCTGTTGAAGAGCCAGCATAACGCCAGCTCAGGCAGCTGTAGCTCTGGCTCCAACTCTGGCTCTGGTCCTGCTCCCAGAGGTAAGTTTACTGGGGCATGGGGCATCTGTTTATTCACCCCAGGGGTGCCCAGGGATGCCCCCAGCACCCTGAGTACTTGTGGGGGCTTCTCTCCACCACAAGCTATTATGCATCCTTTTTTAGTTCTTTCTAATATACTCTTCACTTCAGTTACTACCAAAAACATAGCTCCCTGAGTATTTCCCTAAGTTTCCTTTGCAGAAGTAAGCCACATCCAAATCCTCCTAATTGTCCTTTCAATCTGTGTTTTCCTGAAATTGACATCAAGTTCCTAATCTCACTTCTTTCTAAGGGTTATATTAACTGAGGGTGAAATTCATCTCTTTGCAGAGTGCCAGTACACACAATGTAAGTCCCATTTAAAAACAGGCATCTATTTGGCACAGATGATGTAAAAATGGTTACACACATGTGGCAAGGCACTGTTGGAGCAGGCAGCAGCCTGATAAGGGCGACTATTTAATGCCCAGCTCTCTGGGCTGAAGGGGAGCAGTTTGTGACCAGCCAGTAGGGAAGAAACATCTCCCTGCTGAGCTCTGCTGCTCCAGGAAGACCTTGGAGGTAAAGGCAGGAGCTATGGGGATGGTTTGGAGGCTCCTGAGCATGACCTAAACTGCACCCTTCCAGGGATGGGTGGCCCAGTGGGGCTCCTGGTGGTGTGGCAGCCCCCAGGAAATGCCAGGCCAGCTACCACCCCTGTGAAAGGCAGGTTGGGGTGCCTTAATAAGCCCAGCCCCCACAACCAAGTGAGTAACCCCATAATAGGGTCCAAGAAGGTGGGTCCATATAAAAGAGTCTGGGCTAGTTACCCAGAAGCCTGACTTGAGGCATCATCAACTTGTCAACGTTGGGCCAGGACCAGAAGGGTCAAAAGGGCCAGGGGCCCACTGTGAGGGACATTCAGAGCCAAGGGCCTGGGTTTCTGACTAGCCTTGGAAGTGAGGCCAGGGCCTGTATGGCCAAAGGTCCCAGGGGGCCATGTCCAAGAGGAGGAAGAGTGCAGGGAGCTTGGCAGCCCAGAATGAGGGTGGGGTAGGCCACCTGATGACAAGGGATCTAATTGGGGTCCAGACTAGAGTGTTATGGGACCCAATGTTGGGCCAGATATATTAAAAACTTAGATGCCATCTGCAAGGCATGGGCTGTGGTGTAGGGTAGGTTTGGAGCTTCAGACAGCACCCCCCTGGCATCAGGACGCAAAAATGGGCAGCCTCCTGCATGAGTAATATCTTAACCATTTTCCATCAAGGTGTGGCAGGAAAGAGAGAGGTGAGTGGCTAGCCCAGAAACAGGTGGGCAGGCCAATTTCAAAAAGGCCCCAGGGAAGCCCCACTGTTACAACATGTTTAACTTTAAGTACATGATGAGTCTCAGTGAACACAGCAGAACTACCCATGCTTAAATGTGACCATACATGTACATCTTCACAAGATCTTAAATATTGAATGGTGCTGAGGCTTTTCACTGGCCCATTACAGAAGGGTGGGAAACAATTGTATACATTGATGTGAAACAGGAAACTAAGGGCATCTATAGATGTGCCCCAGGTTGGAGGGGAGAGGGGGGCTTAGGGGACCTTTTAATTAGAGTAGCTCTTGGGAACTGCTCTAATTAAAACACCTGCAGCATCTCACATATTCAGTGTTCTGCACTTCAAAATGGTTGTGGGGGTGGTTTCAGTAAATCTCATTCAGCAAGCTTTAGTTAAATACTCCCAGCACCATTTTGAAATGTGGGGACCCTGAATATACATGACAGCAAGGCTGCTGGGACATTCTAATTAGAAGAATTTTTTTACTGACAACCAAACTATTTTACTGACATATATTTTACATGCTATAAATATAACTTTTCTGCTAAGCGCTGTATGGCATTAACAAGGATCAGGTTCAAATTTAGCGGTTTAGTACCAACTTTCTAAATCTGGCTCAAATGCACACCCAGAAACCTGGGAAAATAAATTTTAACAGGCTGTTCTAAGGTTAACAAACTTCCTCTACTCAACCCCATTGTCAGGGTGTCACCAAGTACAGGCAAACACCCCAGTGTCCTGCTGACATTCACTGGCCCCTCAGGTGGCTGTGCCCCTATGACTGAGTGGGAGGGGATTCGCCACCTCTTCTCTTCCCGCCTGCCACAACCTTGATGAAATAAGAGATAATGAGAGTCGGAAGTGGTAACCACCTGTCTTCTACCCAACTCACTCAAAGGGGCTGCCCTGCACCCCAGGGGGGAACCAACTTCCAGGGGGATGGAAAGAACCAGCATGGAGTCGACTTTCTGATTCCTTCTCCTTTCTTTATTATGGGTTATTTTATATATATATATATATATTCTTTTTTTTTTTTTGAAAAGGGAAGAAAACAAAAGAGAGTCCTTGACTTTGGCCTCCTCAGCCTCAGGAGTCTTTCTGGTCTGGTCCTGGCTTGCCTGGGGGCCTTGCTCCAGGCTCTTCCCTAAGCTGCCTTCCCTGCTCGGGTCTCTTCCCCGGGACCTTCAAAAACCCATGCCATGGGAAATGTAATTACCATTCAGTGCCGCTCCTGCGGCTGGGGATTCTCTCCGGCATCATCAGCCCGGCAGATGTAAGTTTCATGGCACTGGGTCCTGGCCGTCCCTCCTTCATTGTGAGGACTCCTGTAGGTAAGTCCCAGCTTCCCTTCCCTGGCCAAGTGCCCACCTTCAGCCCGGCTTCTCCGGCCAGCTGGAGAAGACCGCCAGAGGCAAAAGAGGAACGGAGAGCCTCCCAGAACTCCACAGCGGTTACGTTTGGGTGGATCCACCACCTCTGCCACTCCCAGGGCTATCCCAGCCTCCTTCCCCTCCCTGCTACCCTGTTTCTTTGGCCCTCAACTTTGTTTCCACAGTGAGGGGGTCGCTGCTCCCTCCACCTCCACCTGGTCACTCATGCGGACTTCCCCTCTGGTGGCTACTTGCCCCTGCTCCAGCAACTCCTCCCCGGGATCACCTCTGGTCCCTGGATATATCCCACACTGCCAATGGGCTCCGATTCACCTCATGCATTTAAGGTAAAGCGGTACTGGTGCGGGCCGGGAGTTCCTGCCACAGGGTCGAGATTACTGCATGCGCATCCCTGGCTAGGAACATATTCCTGGTGAGTGCCCTCCGGGCTCTCACACCCATACCCTGATATCTGTAACCATGCCCCATGCTGTGCTGCCCCCCTGCCCCAACCCCTAACCTGATCTCCAGTTGGCCCCACTCCCCCATCCTGATATGGACCACTACAAACTGCCTCTTCCCTCTTCCCCCTCCCCCCCATAGCTCCACCCCAATCACATTGCCCCCCTGTCTATCTCAGACTGCCCAGGGCCACATGGTCCTACCTGCCTTCAAGACATGAAATGGCCAATGGGATGCAGCAGCAGCACATGGGGATGTGGGGGGGCAAAGTGGGTTACAGAGGCTCTTGTGGGCCACAAAGCCCTGATGGAGCACTCCCTGCAGGGCACCAAGCTGTGCTGCAACAAGATGGTATGACTGCCCTGTCTCTCCTTCAACACTTGCATCCAGCCTCATTCCAACAATGGATCTCAGTTTTGATGGATCTCGACAAAGCTCACAGTTTCTTATAATTTTACGGAGAGCTTAATTTTTGTACAGATCTATTGGACAAGAGTTTTTAGCCTTTTTTAAATTTTTGGACAGTTGGCAACCTTGAAGCCCAGATTCTTTAGTACAAAAAATATTGCCAGAAATACAGAACCAGAAAAGCCAAACTGCAACTACTGTGCAAAGCACCTCTAATGGAAAGGAATTAATTAGGTAGGATGCGCTTAAATGATCCCATTCTGCAAAAGACCCTCCCTCCCCGCACTCACCAGTTCCTTATAAACTTGATCCAAGGAAATATTCCTTCCTAATAAAAAACAAACAAACCTAGATGTCAGTATGACCCTAAGCAATGCACTCCTGAGAGTAGGGTGACCAACACTGAGGACAGTCCGGTTGTCCTCTGTTCTCTATTGATACGAAACCCGACACCTTTATGTCCTCCATTTTTCTCTTCAAGAGAAAGAAAGAGGACATAAAGGTGTCGGGTTTTGTATCAATAGAGGACAGAGTAGAAGAAAATCAGAATGACGGCCACCCTACCTGAAAGAATTATTTTTGCCTTGTTGCTCATTGTAACTAATCTCTGGCATTTCAGAAGGCAAAAAGGTAGAAGCCAAACTGAGGACTGTGTAGGAAAATACTTTCTAACCCCAGTGGGTAAATCATGAGAACAGATTGTAACAGCCATCGTGCAATATCATAAACATGTTCAGGACCCAAAAGAGAAGAAAATAAGCATGGGGTACACAGGTCTGCAGGCACCAAGAACCACCACAGTCCAGTCTTACAACACCAGCCCTAGATACACAGGCCAAAGCATTTATCTCCAGAACTGGGTCAGTTCTCTATCTGTTTAAAAAAATATTTATTCTAATTGTTGCAAAATACGACTTTTTTGCATACAAATGATCCATTTTAAGTAGCAAATTGAGCTTGATGTAGCTGTGCATAGAGAGGAAGGAAGTTAATATCTTTCTGTCTATTCCATGTGCCACTCAGGAGCTGTTTCACATAGGATTTATTTTGTCATTCAAGTTTCAAGGTTAACATTTGCTCCTGCTTATGACTGTAACTCTGAAATCCTTCAAACCAGTAAACTACCACAGTAATTCCAGAAACAAAAGATGCATATTTAAAAAACCTGAACTGAGAATTGAGAATCCTGTGGGCCATCAGGAGTGGAATATATTAACATTCACCTCTAAATGCTTTTCTCAATTGCTTACATATTAAAAATAAAAGATTTTTTTTTCCTTGCAGCATTTATAAGACATGTGTGTTGGTCTCTTTTGGAGAAACACTTATTACACTTTTTATTCCTTCTCTGTGTGGGTTTCCAAAAGAACAAAGACCTGGTAAACAGTGATGAATGGTGCTTCCTTCTCACTGGGGGAGTTGCTTTGGAGAGCCTACATGCTAATTCTGCTCTTACCTGGTGGAAAGATAAATCGTAGGGTGAAATCCTTCAGCTTTCTTCCCTACCAGCCTCCTCTGGCTTAAGTGGTTAAAGCGTAATTGTGCTTTTCGTTTTCCTTTCATTTTCTGCCTTTGAAGGGGGAGTAAATTGCAAGTACCAGTGCCTGTTATTAAGACCTGAAGAAAAAATGTTTAGATTAAAGATTGTACAAACATTCAAGTAGCATTGTAATAAGCTCCATTTAGGAGGCAATGTACCAAGTTCTATATTTTGTATTTGCTTCATTACTTAAACCTAAACAACAATTGTTAGTTATACTGCTGCCATTTAAGGATACTGGGATTTTCACTGTTGGTGTTGAAAGCTGGTATTATTTCAAATCATTTTCCCCTTGACATTTTACTGTATTAGTTTAATATTGATCAACAGATGCATGTTGTGGTCTCTGCTTTCTACAAACTATAACAAAGGGGTAAAACAAGGAAATAGCACAGCATAAAGCTTAACCACCCTGCCCTTTATTGTAAAATAGGACCCACATCTAAGACTATTATTTCCCCTCGGGTTTATTTCACTTGGATACTGGAGAGAATTCTTAATAATAGGAAGAAAATCTCTGCTATAAGATATTTCAGCGATTAAACAGTTAGATCAAAATTCTAGCATCAAATCAGAACACGCTTATCTCTGAAAAAAGGTCATAAGAGAAAGTACTATCTTCAAGAGCTACAGTTTTAAAATACGAGGCCAGATCTGACCAAAAGACCAAGTGTTATCATCAGGCTGTCTATCTGCATATAGCCTGCTATTTATCTACATATTTATGTATTTAGAACGTGCTCACCGATGTCACCTCTAAGGCCCAAAAGGAAAATAAAATGTTTCCATGTATATTGCACATTTTATGTTTAAAAAGCTTGTCTGATTAATCATCACATTATCTTTATGATATATAAGTGTTTTTATCTACATTTTGCAGATAGAGATGCAGCACTGCAGTTCTGGGGCTGTATGCAGTCATTGTATGAGATACTGCAAGCAGCTCAGGAATTGTATTTGCTCATATCTGCAGCCCTGTCACCATTTGCCAGAGGCAGCTGTCTTGCTTGCTGAACCACAACTCCAGGTGTTCCTGTGTATCTTGAACAGCTGCAGTGTAGACACTGGTTACACATGTGGCAAGGAGGTGGAATCACCAGGGAGTTATCCCACACCTCCCCACAAGAACCAAGCAGCAGCACCTTCATCCTTACCATTATTATGTGCTCAAGGATAGATATAATTCAGGTAGAATCCAAGATAGCCAGGGAGGGGGTTAGGAAAAAAAGAAAACTCTTTTAACTTTTCCTGTTAGCGATAGCCTTGTAGCTCTTGGGCAAGGGTGATGGGGACAAAATTTGGAGCTGGCTTTAGGGCTGTAAATATTGTTTTAAAAGGTATTTCTTTAACCTCCTCTAATTATATTGATCAAATGGTTAACCAATAACATATAATTCGTTCCAGCCAAGGGGTGCAGAGCACTGGGCCAGCATCTGCCCCATCCCAGCACAGGGGAGGGGCCAAAGCCACCTGCCCCCAGCAATGCAGGAAGCTGGGGGCTGCACACTTGGGCTATGCGAAGCTTCAGGTAGTGATTTGATTCAGAGGAGATTCGAACCTGATTCAGTGGCCAAATCTCTGAATTGAATCAAGGGACCAATTAAAAGAATCATAGAATCGATGAGTCGGAAGGGACCTAGACAGATCATCGAGTCCGCCCCCTGCCGTGGACAGGAAGGAGCACTGGGGGTGTCATAAGACCCCAGCCAGGTGCCTGTCCAGTCTCCTCCTGAAAATCTCCAGGGAAAGTGAGAGCACCACCTCTCTGGGAAGCCCATTCCAGGCTCTGGCCACCCTTACATTGAAGTAGTTCTTCCTAATATCTAACCTAAACCTCTCCTCCCTCAGCTTGTGGCCATTGTTCCTGGTGACCCCAAGGGGGACCCTGGTGAACAGACTTTCCCTGAGTCCCTGCTGCTGGCCCCTGATAAGGTTGTAGGCAGCCTCAAAATCCCCCCTTAGTCTCCTCTTGCAGAGATTGAAGAGATTCAGGTCCCTCAGCCTTTTCTCATAGGGCTGGCCCCGGAGGCCCCCAACCATACTGAAAAAGATTTGGAGAGATTTGATCATTCGGACAGTCCCCGGTGGCTGCAGCAGGGAGTTGCAGCTGAACTCGGAGCCAGTAAGTAGGGGGTGAGGGAGGGGTGGCTGGAAGGAGGAGAGGGGACCATGGGGGCTGCAGCCAACCCCCTGCCCATTCCCCCAGGGCCCCATGGCTGCCCTGCCCGCCCCAGCTCCCAGTGCTTTGAAAAGAAGCCCTGAATCACCAAGGAGGGCAATCCCCACTTCCCTACGCTGAGTGGGGGGCTCTGCATGAGCCCCTGACCAGCCCTGCTCCCCCAAACCCCCCACAGCAGTTCTGCCTGGGCCAGCTCCAGCCATTTAAGGGAAAAAAAATGAGAAAATCCCTGGGACTCACTGGTCCTGCAGCAGCCTCAGGGCTTTGGGGGGCATCTGCAGAGCCCCCAACATGGCACAGGGCAGTGGGGGGCATCAGGGATCAACCCCCACTAGCAGGAATGGTGAGTCATGGGGTTTTTCTTGTTTTTGCTTTTCTTAAAAGGTTGGGGTGGGCAGGGCAGCCATAGGCTGGGACACTGGGGGGTTGGGGAAGCTCATGCAAACCCCCCATGCAGCATGGGGCAGTGGGGAGCAGCAGGGATCAACCTCCTGCCCAGCAGCACCCAGTGAGTTGGGGATTTTTTTCCCCAAAGTGCTGGGAGCTGGGGCAGGCGGGGTGACTATTGCTGGGCTGGGAGAGTGGGTGGGGGATGGGCCTGGGTGATTCATAGATTCGGCAGCAGCAGTATCTCCAAATCAGATTTCGCTGAATTGATTCAGGACAGTGATTTGAATCACTGAATTGAATCACTGTTCCCTGAACTGACCAAATCCAAATCCAAAGCAAATACTAGCTGCTTCACACAGGCCTGCTTGAACACAGCTGCTGCCATGCCAGACAACGCAGCCCACATGAAGCTGTGGGCGGCACCAGCAGCAGATGAAGGGCTTTCCCAGCCCACTATAGCCACCAGTGCACTGAGAAGAAGGGAGCAGGGAAGGTGTTGGGGGACAGGTTTTAAGTAGCCTGTTATCTCCCTCCAGCTGGCTTCCCAGCACCTGTGAATGAGCAGCTAATTGCTTAATGGACAAGCTATTAGGCCACTTCTTATTTTCCTATTTAACCTCATAAGCTATGGATACTAGTCCTGCCCTCCCACCTTGCCCACTCTTCTCTTCCCTCCTGCTTGCCCTGCTGCCTTCCTCTTTCTGAGGCACTGCTTCACTTCACGTCCCTTTCCCACCAAACTAAGCCCTGTGCTAAATGTTAACCTGTGATGCATTACCAGTATAAATATACTTTTCTTTTACACCTTTAACCTTTCACATCCCTAGGCACCTTGGTCAAAAAGAGGGGGAAAGACTGCGGGGGTGGGGAATAGTGGTGTGTTTGGGAGTGCAGTATGGGAAGGGAAGGGAAGGGCTCGGGAAGGGAATGGGTGCCCCAATGATGGAGTCTACCTGGGAGATGAAGCCTCAAGTGGAGGGCTTAAATAGGAGAAGCACTTTACCTTACCCAAGCTAAGCTAAGCTAAGCGCTGTGGAGAAAAAAGCAGGATGTGAGATCGGAAAAGCTGTCACCCCAAAGGTAGTGTATGAAGATAAGCTTTGGTAGAAAGAAAAAGGCAAAGCTATGGGTATGTGTAGAATATTCATCCTTGCACACCCATATCTGTTGCAAGAGTATCTGAAGAAGAGTTAAGAGTTGAAAATGAGAACTCAGATCCCCTCAAAATCCTGCAACTTTAGCCAAATATTTATGAATAGTTGTTGGGGTTGGTTTACTGTTTTTGAAGTCTTGCTGTTAGTACTGCTGGAAATGCTGAAATGGAGACAAAACAATTTTGTTTTCCCAACTGTTTAAGTCGGTCTAATAAAATTAGATTCATCCAAAGAACTTTGTCTGCCTATGTCCTTAGACCAACACAGCTACGACCTATATGCCTCAAATGGAGACAAGCGATTTGTTCGTAGCTACAGAGTAGCCAAAAGCAGGAGGGCTAGAACTCAGGATCTGCTGACTCTCAGCCCAAGACTGAGGGATAAAAAAAGGAGGCGGCCCAAATCTCCCTCTGTCGCAGCAATAACAGAGTCACTTTTCACAGAAACTTTCTGGACTGTAAATCCCTTCATAAATCCAAACTGCCTCAGCTTAGCCCCAGAACAAAACAACCTTGCTCCAAAGAGCTATAATCTTATTCTGCAGAGGTGAGTCTGACATCTGTGATAGTACATAGACACCAAGAAAAATGCACAGAGAGCAAAACTGAAATGATAATCCATTACCAGAAGATTTAGATGGTGGGGGTCACAGAAATTCTAAGATAGAAGGATTAATGACTAAACTGCTCCCCTCTTTTGTTTTTTAAGCCATGCTGGCTTTTATAAATGTCACCATTTTTAGTCTTTAGAATCAGCTGTATATCTTCTGTCTGTGGTATCCATTTGTTTATTCTTTGTCATTGGTGACTTTTTAACATTAATAATGTGGTTGGTCAATTCTTTCAAAAATGTCCTGTAAACACAATGGAAGAGGAGAAGGGTGGTAAAGAAAAGAAAGAGCTGTAGCTGGACTGGTACCTAACTAATTTCCATAGCCTCGTATGCTGAAAAGAGCTTTATTTTATAGCTATGTCTATTATTTTTCATCATCAAAATTTTCCATGTACAATTTTTTTTTTTAATCAGCTTCTTCCTCTTGATGACTTTCCCTCAGATATACTGTAGCTTTCTATGGGGATCTGGAAGCAGAACAGAAGCCTGTTGTGGTAACTTTTTCATTAATACTTATTGGGCACATCTACACGAGATACTAACTGTGCAGTAGCCTAATATTGTGCAGTAGCGTGCCAGGCAGAAACCATGGTAATACGCTACTGCACAATAGTATTCAGCTACTGTGCAGTAAGCATCACTAAAAACCCATGCACCAACACTACTGTGGAGTAGCACAAGTTACTGCACATAGATTTAGTACTTGGTTAACCAAGTACTAAATTTAATGCGCAGTAACTACAGCTCATTAATGAATGTGTAGATGTGCCCATCAATACATATAAGTCTCTGTGGGCTCTCTCTTCAACATCATGACAACAGGCCCTTTTGCTTGCCACATATTCAGCAGATGTTTTTTAAAAAACCATTTTAATTTTGGCAAGACATTCCATACAAATATTTGAATAATATTTGAAAAGCTGCCCTTCTCTGTCTATCTTTTCCCTCCCTGCAAAGTGCCACAAACTGCATAGCTGGAGTAAGAAATCCAAAGCACTGAATTCCATTTACTTCCTACTTCCCAAAAAGATCCCATGTGAGCACTTCCCTGAGAAACACCTATTCTATTTTTTCAATTTCTCCCTAGCAGCAGCTTTACTGCCTGTGAGCAGAATTTGTCATTGACCCTGCTCTTTCAGTCATAGCAGAGCAATAGGTCTCAAGGTCTGGAGATCAGGGAATAGGCCTGTCAAGCAACTATCAGCTGAATAGAAAAAATAGATTTTTTTTTTCCACTCATGCTACCCTGACAAACTGCATCAGTCCAGTGACTTACCACCTTTTGATCAATTTCCATGCCCCATTCAGCCCTTGACAAAATTAACATATAAGCCAGCAGTTGTGTTAGATGTAATATGGGCACCTCCCCACTAGGAAGATAATAAGATAGGACATTGACAACATGCACAAAATAATAGATATATGATATGAGTATTGAGAACCCTTACTGTTAATGCATAATAAGGAACATTTTTCAGTATTTGTCATACTTCTATAAAAAAGATTTTGTGACTTTATATGGTGAAGTCTCCACCATCCTAGCTGTTGAGTTCTTCCTGTCTCTGAAACAGGAACAGACTAGATCACAGGACTGTATGCCCAGTTGCAAGAGTAGGCATAGGGACTTCCCTGAACAATGGCTAAATTCTCTTTAATAGCAAATATACATTTAAGCTAGCAGACAGCAGATTTAAACTGGACATTAGGAGGAACTTCTTTACACTTAGAGTAGCCAAGGTCTGGAATGGGCTCCCAAGGGAGGTGGTGCTCTCCCCTACCCTAGGGGTCTTCAAGAGGAGGTTGGATGGGCATCTGGCTGGGGTCATACAAACCCAGCACTTCCCTGTCTATGCAGGGGGTCAGACTCAATGATCTATTGAGGTCCCTTCCAACCCTAACATCTATAAATCTATGGATTTAAGATGCCTACTAGGGCTGTGCAAAGGTTCGGTCACTGATTTGATTCAGCGGAGATTCAGCCTGATTTGGTGGCCAAATCTCCAAATCCAAATTGAATTAGAGGACCCTTTAATATCTCCAAATCGAATTGGAACCCTCCGAATCAATTCAGAGAGATTCGGAAAGATTCAGAAATTCAGACATAGAGTCAGCTTTAAATGCTCTTTCTACATACCTCTAGGTAACAGGTGGCTCGTGAATGCTGCAATGCTGGGGCACAGGGAGTGTTTCACAGAAGCGCAGGGGTCTCCCCAGTGCGCTTGGCAGCAGACCCAGAAGTGGACCAGAAGCACTTCCAGCCCACTTCTGGGTGCCTCCTGGGTCTGGGAGTCACTCAGGATCCCCGCCACAGCCAATCACTGAGTCAGCATGGTGAGGGGGGAGGGTCCTGCACGATCCCAGCAGATCCAGGAGTGGACTGGAAGTAGTTCCAGTCCACTTCCAGGTTTGCCGCCAAGCACATGGAGGGCCCCCTCCCCGCCCCGCACTCCTGTGGGATGCTCCCCAGCATTGCAGCATTCACGACCCCTGCCTTGTACCTCAAGGTTTGTAGAAAAAACATTTAAAGTTGTCTCTATGTCTGAATGTCTGATTCTCTGAATCCACATCAAATCTTCAGATTTGGATTTGGATGAATTGAATCAGGGACAGTGATCTTAATCAACTAATCAAATCACTGTCTCTGATTCGTGCCGAATCCAAATCGAATAGGGCCCACTTCACACACCCCTAATGCCTACCTCTCCAGACAGTTGGCTATTAGGATGACAGGAAAACACCCTAGGGATTGATTGATTGATTATCATACTCTGGGAATATAAGAATGTGGTGAAAAACCCTGGGAGAATGGGGAATTTTCAAGTGAATGAGTGTTAAGTGATTAAAAACTGATTTTTTTAAATACTCTGTATTACATATTGTCTCAGTCAAGGTATAGCTTCCTGAGCTACCTGGAAGTTGACAAAATAGTCAAGGAATATAGTGTACAGATTAAAATGGTAATGATCTGATATATAAAAAAGGAATAATATGTCTGTATACATGCTTAGCCAGTGACTGGATGTTTCAAAGATCAATGTATGTATATAAACGTGCATGTTTTCAAGAGAAAGCAAAAGTCACTCTGATAACATTGCAATGAGGGCATTATTATTTGAGGTAATTGTTTTATTTATTCTCTCTCTGTCCTAGCCTGTAGGCAAGATCTTCATAGACATTAACACTCCTCTTCATTCTCCTTAGTGTCATCTCTGTTCTTAACAATCTGACTGCTGAGGATAGCTTTGTCAAGAAGGAATAGTCTAAGGTGCAATTAACCCCCCTAGAGGCTTATAATATAAGTTATATCACTTTCTTTCTAGTGTAAAGGACAAAACTGAAGGTCCCAGAAAGTTCGTCATGCTGTCACTTCTAGGTTTCTTAAGAAAAGGTATCTCCAAGTTGCTGTATGTCAGTGGCACTCATGGTGTCATAAACTTGGAATTGTCTTCCTCACTTCTCACTCACCCCCACATTCCAGGTTTTTGAAGGGAGGATATCTAGCTGAAATAGCAGATGTCATTGAGTACAAAATTTCTTCCTTCTAATTGTCTCTCTGTGATGGGTGTCTCCACAGATCTATCCCACCTTTTCTGACAGTGTGGTTTTTTATTTTCAAATTTCCAATAATAGAATAACTAGCTAATACACTTAACTATAGCAAATAGTTTTAGATTTAGGATATCCTCCTTTAAACCCACCCTTCACTTCTGTGACTGAAATTCTGCTTCCACAATTAACTGGGGACACCAACATTTGGTAGCATAACAGCCTGAATGCAGGTGCACAAAATTGATGCTTGTTTAAAATCAAGATCCTTAATAAATTGCACACAACTGTGGAAGCCCTCTTCTGGTGGGAGTTTGTTTTGGGTAAAGTTTCCATCATTGTGTCTGAATCACCCTTTACCCTTTATAGAGAGAAATGTGTTCAGCTCTCCAACTTAGATTGGTTGTGACAGTCATCTAGCTAAACAGATAAGACACTTTTCATCCATGGGTGCAAAAGGTACAGGAATAGGGCAACACATTTCTTTGAAAATGGCAGACAGGCGATAGTTGGTTTTGACTGTCACAGCAATAATTCATCAACCCAGAGAACTGAAAAACATGCGCCAAGGAAAACTACGCTCAGCCCCTGCTAGCAGGGAAATTGCTAGCAAACCCCCTATAGCTTTCAGCAGCATGAGACAAAACCATAAAATTCCTCACATAGCATCCATGGTATCTTGTTAAATATATTTATAACAGCAAAATTACAGGGAGACGGTATGAATTCATAGTTTAAATCAGGACCACAACATGCCTATCCCCAACAGGGGCATATGGGCAGTAAGAGGATGATCCTCTCCCTACCCTGCTCACTGTGCAGCCTATTCCCATTCTACTTTCTTTCAGAGAGGAGCCTTGAAGTGAAGAGAGCCTTGGGCTGCATGAAATTCACTCTCCACTCTCCAAGAAGTTGGGCAGAGAGAAAAGGGCAGAGCCCTGCAACTCTCCCCTTTGCAAGCACATGCACCCCACCCCCATATCCAACAGAACTGAACCAAGGGCAGTGTCTCGGGAGCCCTAACAAGTAGTCCAGCCTGGGCTAATTGCCTAGTGGGCCACATCTGCATGGGGCTTTGATTGGCAGCCCTAAACCAGCTAATGACTCCAGCTGGCCACTGCCTGGGCCTCCCGATTGGCTGGTGGGACAGTAGCCGATCCATTTACTCCCAGCTCTGGCAACAGACTCCAGGCTAGACGACAGTTCCTGCTTATGTTCTGCCTTGGCAAGTTTGTCTGAGTTCATACTCCTGGCATCCTGGTCTTTCTTATTCTGTTCTTGGGCTCTGGTTTCTGGATTTTCCCTCAAATTTGATAACTTGGCTTCTGATTCCTGGGTTTGGCTTGTGATTTGGATCTTGTCCTCTGATTTCCCCTGACGTTTGGTAATTTAGTATCCATTTCCTAATCCCAGATTTGGTCTATATTTTGGACTCTACCCTGGTCCCTGACCACTAGGTCAAATTATCCATGGTCTGGCTTATTACTCAGTGGGGAGATAAATTACCTAGAAAAAGAGTGATGTGGTTTACCTCCCCATTGTGGTGGCATGCAGAATACTAGAATAAGAATTTGTGTTAAGCTTCTGAAAGATGTAGCACAGAAAAAACAGCCCTACTAGAGAAACCCAAGTATAACTTAAAAGCTCTAGCAGCCTGTCTAAACTTTGGCATACTCCTTAAGGCATTCAGTGCTCCTCCAGACTATGGTGCTGCCTGGGATCTCCATATCGCTGCAGTCCCAAGCCCAGTACTCTCAGTACACCAGAACTTACAAGGGGAGCTCTCAATAGGTAGATGTACAGGTGTCTTTGTAGTGCTTGCTGTAGTGGAATCATCTTCCAGTTGGATCCAGAGCTCTTAGGAAATCTTACTGCACTCTGGCCCTCTTAGTTAACATAAGGGGGCTTGAATTGGGATGAGATTCTCCCTTCTAATGTCTTCCCCAGGCTTCTCCTCGGTTGGCTGTACTATGCATCACTTTCACTCAAGGCTAAGAGCAAAAAATGTATATGGAAGCAAGGATTTTTAATTCTAAAATAGGCATTTGGGAAGAATGCAATTGAAGAGATTGTTGGTCCATAAGGGGTCTCATAAGTTTGGAAAAATGAAATTACTAAGTCTACTTCATACGAGAAAAGTTGGTGTAGAATGTTGTATCTAATCAGTGCCCTATTGTGATTTTTCTTTATTGTTTTCCTTGCCAGACTTGATATAAGATCCTGTTCTTTTATAGTTAGCAACTAATTTGCTATTTCCAACTCATTCCAACAAGATGTTTACTGTGCAGTAGACTAATTAGCTACTAAGTAAAGGACTCAGCATCTACACATGCGCCCCTATTAGGCTGGAGTAAAATAATTTACTCTGCAGCAGGGTAGTACTTGTAAATAAAGTAAATACAAATACTATCCTGCTGCAGATTAAAAAAACTGCAGCACCACATGTGAAGTGGGGTAATACATTAGTCCTACTTGGAGGAAAAAGATAAAAGAGTCTGTGTCCACCCAGGTATACTCCTCCATAAGCCTTGAATGGAATACAGGATTCCTAAGTCTTGCCACTCCCATAATGTCAGCAAATAGCTGGGCAACTCACTTTATCTCCCCCTAGCACTGGCCTATATGGGAGGGGATGGCAACCTACAAAGCCTATCAGTTCTCCAATAACTTAAATTGGGGCTGTCCAACTAGTGGCCTGCAAGCTGCATGCAGTGTGCGAGTGAGTTAATCTTCTGCCCTTGGGGTTTCACCCCGATGCCACTCCCCACTCCTCCAGAGCACTAGTGTAGCATATGGCCCTCCAGCTCTCTGGTTCACACTCACATGGCCCATGGAGCTGAATGGTGCTAGCTTATATAGCAAAGGTCTGTTTGGTGCCCTTACAGTTCATCTTCTCATTGTGTAGGTATCAGTATGATGCCACAGGATGGACTGTGTTTTCAGGATATTTTTAGCTTTGGAAATTGTGCACATAAACTATCCTAAAATAACACTTCTCAAGTGAAAGGTCAAGCAGTCCAAAGTCAGGAAACACCTGAAGTTGCTTGTGTGAACTAAATCCTGTCCCTTATGTCTAACTGGTTATACAAAGATTTCTTCTTTTTTATCACAGGACCTATCTTCATTCAGCAATCTGAGAATGAGTCAGAGCTGTGTAGTAAAAGAGCCTTTTCTCTGTAGGAGTGTAGCTTAATGAATGAGGAAGGGACATGTAGGTAGGGAAAGGATGGTTGAGTGGTTCCATGGTAAGGCTGTTGAAGGCTGCCCAGGAGAAATACTTCTATCCCTGCCTCTGCCATAGTTTCTTTATAATATTAATTAAACTTTTGATAAGTGGTCACTAATTGTCTGCCTTGTTTTCTAGGTGCTTGATTGGAGACTCTGGCATCTGGTTTGCATTAAGGCTCGGTGCTTATAGTTGCAGTTAAGATCAATGGAAACTGTGCTTTAAACCTATGAATCAAGTCCCACATATCCAAACTTAGTGGAACCTTTTGACCTTAATTTTTCTGTGCCTTACATCAGTCATTCTGTAAACCAGGGATGATAATATCTCCTTATCTCACAGGGGTGTTTTGAAAATAAAATCGTTAGTACTTGTGAGGCAAGTTTCTTTGGGTAGATGTGATATTCTTTATTAGACCTACTAAGTAGTTAGAAAAAAGTTCTTTGCAAGCTTTCAGGCACAAGCACCCTTCATCAGGCACGAGGAGACTCTGCTGGTGTTACTTGTTCTCCAAGGTAGAAAAGAAGCTAATTTGCCACAATCATGTTTGTGAAAATGCAAATCAGTGGAAGTTAGGAATACAATGGGTAGCGATTGGGGGAAGGGGGGAAATGGAGGGAAATGTGTGAAGGAATGCAAGTGGTCATCTGGAGACAGGTTACCTGGCGTATCAGATGTCAGGCAGATTGTAATGTGTCATAAATCCAATGTCTATATTAAGTCCATCATGTTTTGTATCCAGTAGATTTATGAAGTGAAGTTTGTAGGTTCATCTATGAAAGGTGTTTTGTAAATTCCCTTTGAGGATTAGAACTGAAAGGTCAGAGAGGGAATGATTGTATTGTGAGAACTGTGCACCCACAGGTAACTGGATAATTTTGTCTTTGATGGATTTTCAGTGTGTTCATTCTGGTATGCAGTTGTTGTTCGGTTTTTCCTACATATTTTCCACCAGGGCATTTGGTGCACTGGATGAGATGTATTACATTTCTGGAAGTGCAGGCATAGGATCCAGGAGTGGTGATGGAGTTGTGGGGTCTAATTATTGTGGGACTAGTGGAGATGTGTTGTCAGGTTTTACATTTCTTGTCCTCGTGTGGTCTGGATCCATTGGATGTGGTTTGCGTCATAGGAACATTTCTTCTGGGGATGAGGTTAGCGAAGTTCAGTGCTTGTTTAAAGGCTAGGATGGGTGGTTCTGGAAAGATCTCTTGAAGAACTGGGTCTTCTAATATGGGTTGCAATTGTTTGAGGATTTTCTGTGTAGGTTCCAGGGAAGGATAGTAATGTGTCATAACCAGCAGTGTGCATTTTGTGGGAATTTTCTTTTTGTACTGCAGCAATTCTTTGCATAGTATCTGGGTGGCTCTTTCAAAAGTAAGATCTCTCTCTCTGGAGGAGTGTCCTTCCTGGGTGAAAGCCCTTTTGAGATTTGTGAGGTGCCGATAATGGGTATTCTCCTCAGTGCAAATTCAGTGGTATTGGGGATCTTGGCTCTATATTGCAGCTTTCTTGGTGTGTTTAGGGTGATTGTTGGTTCTGTGTAGGTATATATGTTGGTCCGTGGGTTTCTTGTCTGATGGAGACATGTTGGTTATTGAACTTGTGATAGAAATCAATCAATCAGAGATTGCAGGTTTTCAATGATGATGTCATCTATATACCTTAAGCATAGCATGGATTTGACGGTGGAGTTCTTGAGGAATTCTTCCAGGTGGGCCATAAAAAAGGTTGGTATGGAGCACTCAGATGCTGTTGTTGTAAGTGCCATAGAAAGGCCCATGAGGAAATTACTATTCTGGGATATAGGGAACAAACACTGGACTATGATAATAAAATATTGAAAAAACTGCTAATTTAAGTGATTCCAGGCCTTTCTCTGGGTTGAATAAGGCAGAAGTTCTTTAGGGAAAAATAGTATGTGATCATATAATTACAGTAGCATAATGCATATGCATTGAGGGAGTTGTAGCTAGAGTTTTACATACAAACTTAACTGTGACTTTTTCAAGGCTTTACATTTCAGCCTTATAATCTTGTCTTTAGTATAGATTGTGTGTGTATGTGGCATTATGTGTATGTGGCATATATACACCCCCTGAATCTATAGCTGCACATTCTTCACCCCACTTGGCTTCAGCCTTATTCTGTGGGCTGGAAGATATTATCTGTGGGCTGTTACTCACAAAGGAAGAATGGACAAAAGGCCCTACTCAACCTGTTAATAAGAACTGTATTCCCAGTGATCTCTGGTGCTCTAAAGCAAAGTAAGGGATTAACAAGAGTGCATATTACCATCTGCAGTCTACTCTCAAAGCTGCATGAATTACATGCCTGGGCACATACTTACCAACCTGATTATCATAGCAATCTGAAAATCTTGGTCACACACTGTTGCTTATACCAGTAAGTTAAAAGTTCATAGCTATGTTTTAAATAAGTATAAGAGTGACCCACTGAACCCTTTGACTATATACACGTAAGCATTGTTTCCCCAGTGATAAGTGTCCCAGAGTTGGTAAACCAAGCTCACGGTGTCACGGTTGGTGGCCGGGTGGTGGCAGATTGGAACGAACAGGTGGGATTAGCAGCGATGGAGTCTGAGGCACAGAAGCGTATGGTTCCAAACAAGGGATGGATTTATTTACTCATGCTTTGAAGTGGAGGCACAATTCTTTCTTCAGTTACAGTTACGAACAAACAGGAATGAAAACAAACAACAGAAGGGGTCTGTTGGCCCACGGGGTTCTGGAGTGAGCCCTTGCTATCTAACCCCGGAGGGCTAGGGGCAGCTGCCCACTCCTTAAGTCCCAGGGCTGGTCAATAGCTCATGTAGAGGTAAACGAACAACAGAATGAAACTGTAACACATTGAGATGAGGAACGAAGTCATGACGCCAGTCCAGTAATACGATTGGGTGGTCGTGGAAGAAGCCGAGGTCGAATGCCAGGTGAGCCGATAACCGAAGAAGCCGAGATCGAAGTTATAGGGATGATCCAGATTTGTGGTCATTGATTGGTGCCAATGTTCAGAAGTAAAAAAAAATCGGTATAGCAATAACAGTAACAAAAACAATATGAAACACCAAACGACGGAGGAGACCAATAGGCCAGGAGGCCTAGCTGAGGAGCAGTCCCTGTAGCAACAGCCTCTGCTTTCAGCTCGAGCGGGTTTCCCCGCCACAGCGTGAGACAGTCTCTGCTAAGAGCAGTCTCTGTAACACGCTGCGTCTGGTCTCCCCCCCGAAGGAGGGGCTCACTAGTCTTTTATACAAATTTAGTGGCCAATCAAAATGCTCTCCGCAGAGAAATTTCTAGTCTGATTACCTCATGTCAGGTTCCTTCTGAGCATGCACTCTGTCAGAAGCTGCCACAGTCTGAGCATGTGCCTGTGGGGAAAGTAGGTCAGTAATGACTGACAGGCCCACAGATTACCCAGGGGGTACGCACTGGGTGAGCTTCGGAAATTTCCATTCACAGGGTCAAATGCGCATGTCAGTTCTGGCACTTCTGTGTTGTCAGCATACACTTAAGATTTTACCATGACAACGAGAAGCAGCAATATGCCTTGTGCACCTGCTACTTGTCTCCAGGGAACATCTGTGCCATACTCACTTTGGTGTGGGGCAGGTTACCCTGGGTGGGGCAGGGAAGGCTGAGGCCAGCATTGAGCTGCCCCAGCAGCCTTATGTGGGGTTCTGGGGGCCTCCTGTGGCTATAGCAGCAGCAATCCTGCCACTCAGAGCCTGGCTTGCAGCTGGAGTGTGGCTCTGCCCAGCCAGGCTCTGTTTTGGGCAGCACGCACTGCTCCACATGCACCACATGCACCACTCTGCTTTTTTCTTTCTTTCTTTTTTCTGGTGCTGGTTTTTGCATGGAGAACAGTTGAATGTGCAGTATGTGCTGTGGCAGGCATGTCTGTAGCACCACATACCTCAGCCACACTTGTCTGGATACAGCCTTTGAGTTGTCTTAAAGTCATGGTGACCTGAAGTAGATCATTCAGTAGCAGTATGGGAGGAAAAACTAGGAAACTTGGTTTGAGCAAATCCAAGGGGTTCATGAAATTTATCATTCCAATAACCAAAACCCTTGTGTGTTAACTATTTGTAGCCACTAGTCCAGATACTACATAGTAGCTGTTTAGTTGTTCCAGCAGATTTTTCACAAATTGGAAGAGGCATTCTCTTCCACCCAATGCCACCCATGTCAAGTGTCCAAAATCCAAGTAAATGCACTTTATGTAGATGGCAAGTCTCTTTCCTTTTCTTATCATAAGAAAGTGTAACAGGCACAGGCCTGGCTCACTTGCCTGCTGAAGTATGGGTGACCTTGCTGCACCCGAGATGGCCAGCCCTGTGCCAACTGGAAACACACCACCAATTGGCCTGGAACACTGGGACACCAAACCAAAAGTACTCCAGAAGTAGGGGCCACAAGGAACTCGAGCCAGGGATACCAGAAGCGGGCCCAGCCATTCTCACCCCTGCTGGAGTGCCTAGGGAAGAGCTGGATGCTCTCCCTGCTTCAGGGGGACCAAAGAGGGATGCCGGGTATTCTCCCAGTCGTAGATATGCAGCCTGCCATCCTCCCTGTAGCATCAGGGAAACCAGCTGCTGCTTTCATGGTGGAGATGTCCAAGGGAACCGGGGACATTCTCCACCCCACAAGCACTCCAGAAACACTGCCAGATACTCTCCTGGCAGGTGAATCTGGGAAGCTACCTACCAAGAGTGCAACAGGGATTGAGCAATCACTTGGGAACCCACACCAAGAGACCCAAGCCCAGTGGGGCCATGAGCAGGTAAACAGAGGAAGCTTACAGTGAAAAACAGGAGAAGAGCCTCTCCAAAGAGGCACCCCAATAACATGGACTTGTCAGGGGCAAATGCAGATGGGGAGGATGGCAGTAGGTGGCTGGTGGAAGACTGGCCCTGCAGGCGCATGGTAGGGGCTGCCTTGAGGCAAAGCCAGACCTGGTCCAGCATCAAATCCAAAAGGGCATCTCACTAAGAGGCACAAGAGGTCCAACAGTGGGTGCAAGAGGGACATGGAAGGCCCCAGAGCAACCCACACCCCAGACAGTGGAGAAGCTCAAAGCAGCCAAGCATCAATGCCCTGCCTACCTGTCAGGTGCAAATCATTTGAGTGTATTGCCTGTTTAGTTCTCCTTTTAAGAAACTGAAGGCAGACAGTAGATCTGCATGGATTCAGGACATCCATATCCCCATGGAGAAGATCAGGTTGCCCCATACAGGATGTATAACGAGAATGGCAACAACACCTGAGTGGAAAGGGGTGGGGTGTAGGGGAGGAGGATCCCCACAAAAGAGCCACTACAGCAGTCACATCTGAACCCACAGAGAACCATTGCATCACCTCCACGTGAGTATAGTGTTCACCTACTTGAACACCAAGTCATGATGGGTGAGAGGGTCAGGTGTGACATGGCCCTAGAGGTGCAGAGCACACCCATAGCATGTGGGTAGCAGCACCAGATGTGAGACTGTCACAGCAAGAAGCTATTTATATTACTTTTTTAAAATCAGTGAATGGTCTATAGCCTGCTAGAGATGGAAAATGATAAACAATAAAAAAAAAAAAAAACCCCAAGAAAAATTCAAGTAATTTTCATATGGTTGAATGACTAATCCAAACTGATTAGAAAAAGGTAAAGTAGTTGGAAATAAAAAAATTAAATTTTTTTCTAATATTGAATCAACCTGCACTTTTTATGAAGAATTCGTAAATAATATCTGTAACAAGTATGATTCTGCCCTCCATAGCAATGAATTGCATTACATTTGGAGCATGAATGGAGTTGTTCATTTTGAGCTATTGACTGGAACCAGTATGCCTGGGCTGGTATATCCAAAGAGAATCAATGCCACTGACCATCCTGAAATCAAAGTAAATCTGCTACAAGAAGCACTTAGTCTTAATACTACCATGATTATTGGAAAGAGAATAAATTTGTACACTGAATTTTTGGTGAGAAATTAAAAACTTACTTGGTAAACATCATTTAGAATATATTATCTAAATGAGCCCACCAACACTTACCTCTAAAGGCCTAATTGAGGCCATCCATACAAGTTTTGCATCTGACCACTCAGAATTCTTTTCTCTAATGAGTTTTTTCCTCAAAATTTTTTTATAAAAAGGCATATGGTACACTTCTACCTATAAACATAGTAAAAAATCTTAGGGTTGAAAATCTAAAGTCTAAACTACTTGTGTAGTTTACACTGTTTGAGTCACTGCTTGATACTTCTTTCTAATTTCTTTTAAAACATTTTTGGCAAGCATTTTAAACCAAAATTTGCAGTCTGCAACTGCACCCTCTCTACCATAGCATTTGATGTTATTGATCAAAGAGGGTCTTCCATCTGCTTACCTTTGATCAGTCCATATAAGATGATAGCCATAAAGAGACATTCTCAAAATCACCACAAGGATTCTTACAGGAGTGGACTATACTGGTATTCTGGGGATGGGTGCTGCACAGATAGCCTGTGCTCCCAATGATGTGCATGCCTGCAGTGCAATGAAATGAGTGCATTATCCTGGACACCTGTGGCCACCTTCATGGAGATTGTCACTGAGCTGGCCCTGCACAGCAAGCAGCAGGACATTAATATAAAGCTACCCCTGAATCTAGTGAAATGTGTCATCGTTGCCATTGGGAAGCAGGAAACCCCTCACAGCTTCTGCTTAATCACCAACCAATTCAGCATGGGCAAGTTCACAGCTGGAGGGGAAGTCAAAGAGGTGTGCCTGGTTGTAACAGAAGTGGGATCCACCCCATGTTCTGGGCAGCTTGCCTGTCTCTTTCCTGTCATGCCTTGATAGAAAAGAAATGAATAAGATGGAAAATATGCAGGAGGCTGCCTCAGTTGGAACCCTGTTGGCTGTATCTAAATTCACAGCTCCAACCTTACCCTATACCATGTTCATCGCCACCCATTTATCTTACTGTCATAGATCATTTAATAGAGTGTCACAGTCTGTTGCTTCTTCCGCTCACACCATCAGTAGGTTACCCTGAGTTAGGTTACAAGATTTCTCAGTTCCTTGCATTCCTACCAGGATCTATATCCAGTAAGGAGGTATATGGTCCCACTATGCCTTATTGGACTTGGTGTCAGCTATAGGGGAGGACCTGGTAGGGAAGCTTCAGATTCATGGTCACCTTGGGGTTAGTGACCATCAATCAATTGAATTCACCATATGGCATAGGGTGGGTAAGATAACTGGTAGGGTGGAACTGCTTGATTTTAGGAAGGCCAACTTCAGTGTGCTTAGGATTCTAGTGAATGATACACTGCAGGAGAAGAGAATATTGGCAAGATGGGAGTCCAAGAAGGGTGGTCATTTCTAAAGGAAGTGATCCTTTGGATGCAGAGAAAGACTATCCCAGTATGAGGAAAAAGGGGGACAGGAGCCAAAAAACTTCCTTGGCTAAACAGGGAAATCCAGGGGAGGCTAAAAGCAAAAAAGAAGGCATACAGGCAGTGGAAGCAGGGGGAAGCTACCAAGGAGAATTATACCTACTTGGCGTGCACTTGCAGGGAGGCAGCTAGAAAAGCCAAAGCAACTACAGAGCTGAGGCTGGCAACACAAATTAAAGACAATAAAAAGTCTTTTTTTAGGTATGTAGGGAGTAAAAGGAAGGCGCAGGGCAGCATAGGACCCCTACTGAACAAGGAGGAGCAATTAGTGACGGAGGGGGATAAGGCTGAGCTATTCAATGAGTTTTTGCCTCTGTGTTTCTGAACAGGGGTCATGATAAGTCTCCTAATGAGTTCTTAGATGGGCAGAGGGACCCCAACCTACCAACTGTCGATGCTGACTTGGTGCAGAGCCACTTGGATGGACTGGATGTGTTCAAGTCATCAGGCTCAGACGAGCTGTATCTGAGGGTACTGAAGGAATTGGCCAGTGTCATAGCAGAACCACTGTCATGGCCATTTGAGCACTTGTGGCACTCGAGTCAGGTCCCAGAGCACTGGAAAAGGGCCAATGTGGTCCTTATTTTCAAGAAGGGGAGGAAGAAGGATCTGAGCAATTATAGGCCAGTCAGTCTTACCTCCATCCTTGGAAAGGTCTTTGAAAAGATTATGAAGGATCATATTTGTAGGAGTCCAGCAGGAAAAATAATGCAGCAGGGAAACCAGCATGGATTTGTAGCAGGTAGATCATGCCTGACCAATCTAGTTTTGTTTTATGACAGGGTCACAAAATGCTTAGAGACAGGAGTAGAGGTGAATGTCGTTTTCTTGGATTTTAGTAAGGCCATTGATACAGTATCTTATCCCATTCTTATAAATCAATTAAGAGTCTGAGACATAGATGTTTACACAGTCTGGTCGGTGGCAAATTGGCTTAACAGTTGCACCCAGAGAGTGGTAGTAGACAGGTCGGTATTGACCTAGAAGGGTGTGGGTGGTGGGGTTCTACAGGGTTCGGTCCTTGGACCTGCACTCTTCAATATCTTCATCAGTGACTTGGATGTGGGTGTGAAGTGTACTCTGTCCAAGTTTGCAGATGATACCAAATTGTGGGGTGAAGTCCACACTCTGGAGGGTAGGGGACAATTGCAGGCAGACCTGGACAGGTTGGAAAAGTGGACAGTACACAATAGGATGCAGTACAACAAGGACAAGTACAGAGTGCTGCACCTAGGGCATAAAAACATCCGGCACATCTACAGGCTGGGAAGTGACCCCCTCAGCACCACAGAAGCAGAAAGGGAATTCAGAGCCATAGTGGACTCCAAAACAAATATGAGTCATCGGTGTGATGAAATCATAAGCAAAGCTAACTGTGCTTTATCATACATCAGCAGATGCATTAGAAATAGAACCAAGGAGGTGAATACTTCTTTTCTATGCGGCATTGGTCAGACCACAGTTGGAGTACTGCATCCAGTTTTGTGCGCCATACTTCAAGAAGGATATTGATAGACTAGAGAGGGTCCAGAGGAGGGCCACTCATATGGTTAGGGGCTTACAGGACAAGCCCTATGATGAGAGACTGAGGGACCTGGACCTCTTGAGCCTCTGCAAAAGAAGGCTGAGAGGTGATCTTGTGGCTGCCTACAAATTCATTAGGTGGACTCAACAAGGGATCGGAGATGCTCTGTTCACCCAGGCACCTCTTGGGGTAACAAGGAACAAAGGTCACAAACTGACAGGAGAGCAGATTTAAGCTAGATATCAGGAAAAACTTCTTCATGGTAAGGGTGGCAAAAATTTGGAATGGACTTCCAAAGGAGGTGGTGCTCTCCTCTACCTTGGGGGCCTTTAAGAGCAGGCTGGATAGGCATCTGGCTGGGGTCATCTGACCCCAGCACTCTTTCCTGCCTAGGCAAGGGGGCAGACTTGATGATCTGTTGAGGTCCCTTCCAACTATAGCATCTATGAATCTATAAAGCACCAACCTTTTTATGGTGAAGATCACTTTTTGGCACCCCAGGATCTACTGCCCCCCCCACCTCCCAGACAAGCTACCCGAGCTCTAACCCCACTCACCCAGCCCAGCCTGGGTGGCAGGGGATGTGGATCAGCCCAGCTATGTGTGTTTTGCTGCTCTCTATCATGGAGCCTCTGACAGACTGAGATCGACTATCAGAAGATCCATGGTTGACCAGTCGATCGAGATCGACAGGTTGTTGACCACTGCACTAAAGAAAACAAAGAGATACTGGCTCTGGGAATGAAAGGGTCTCTTCACCCACTTTCTCCTTTCTCAGATCAGCTCAACCAATGGTCCCCTCTCCTAAAGTTCACAGGGCCAGCTCTCTGTTCCAAGGCTCCACTGAGTTCATCAACCACACAGATTTCTTCTCTGTCTTGCTGTAAGACATTGTCAAGCACACAAACTGGCTGTGTGTGGACACTGTCCAATGCCAGAGTCTTCTCAATTTCAGTCTCCCCAAAATGATGGAGAAGAGAGTATGTTCCTGGGGTCACCAGCATTGAGGTCAAGGTAGTCTTTCTCCCACATCTCCTTTGGCCTGCCAAGGCATGCCCCTGCCACAATGAGAGCACAAAGAATATACCAGATAGGGAATAATGCTCAGAAAAGTCCTGACATAATCCCTGCCATAGATGTGGGGCAGCAGCCTGTCATGCAGGACTAGGGCATGGAAATGAGGAGTGCCTCAGTTTCCCTTTTCTTCAGATGTATATAATATTTGGTTTTCTTTGACCAAAAGTGTTTTGTTTGTTTATATTGAAACTGTCAACTGTCTCCCAACACTGCCTCTTCCCCTTGTCTTAAAGTGCTGACCAAACAGAGGAGGGGAAGGGACGAGTTGGTTGGCCAGGGCATGTAGGTAATAAGGGACATGCTAACAGTGCAATGGTCTCCATGGAACCGCAGATATACCTCTTGGGGGAGGGGAGGAGGGAAGCCCCCTACCCTAACTTCTTGACTCCTTGAGGAACACTGGGGGCCTTCCAGATGGAGGGCAGGTAGGTGATCCAGGTGTTGTTCCCCCTAGAGGGCTGTGGGGATGGATGTACTGGGTCCATATCTATAGCCACATCCTCTTCATTATCCCCTGAGAGAACCTGTTGTCTGTGCCCACATGGCCTGCATGGGAACCCTGCCCACAGGACCTTCTCACAGGCTTGGGCAATGTATCACACCTTGACCCTGGAGGCTGAGAGGCCTGCTGTCTGCTAGAGCCAGGGCAGTCCTGATGCACACAGCAGTCCCTCTCAGACACCGGAATCCTGCAGGTCATGGGCATGGTGCGGGGAAGACAACAGAGTCTGAGATCCTGACTCTGAGTTTGGTCCCTGTGAGAACCTAGGGCAGCGGCTGCTGTCAGACCCCAGAGCTTGGTGGTGCTGTGCTTTGCCAGGACTTGTGCAGTGCTATTTTGGGGGGCCTTTGGTCTTGGGGGTGTCATGGAAACAGCTGGCAGGTGAGTGACTTATGGTGGAGAGGACTGCAGTGTCCAGGGTAGGTGACCCTATTCACGGTGCTCTCACCTTCTGCTTGGAGGGGATGTGGCTAGTTGTCCCCCATGTCCCTCACAATCCTCCTAACCCTAAATGCCTGGGTCCTGGAATCTCTGGTCCTGCTCTTCTTTTCCCTATGCTTCCTCTTCCTCTCTCTGCCCCCATTCAAGGTACTGTGTGGTCTCTTCCCTTTCCCATCTTCCACCCTGTCCCCTGGGATGCTCCTGGACCCCTGCTGTTTGCATAAGTTGTCCCCCTGCCTCCTCCCAAACACTTGGGAGGAGGTGGGAAGCAATGTCTTTTGCACTATGTAGGACAGGTGTGGCTATAGAGTAGCCATGGTAGACGGTGGCAATGTTCCTCCTGGCTTTTACAGACTGCCCAGAGGACCTTCATGACAGTCAGCAGAGTGGTTAGCCGAGTCCAGAGCGTGTGTCGCTGTGTCCACCACCCTCTCTTGACCCTCTTCTGTTCTCATGAAGACTCCCACCACTCTGACTAGTTCCCTTGGCCATATCTCCATTTGCTCCTCCTGCCACTCAAGGAGCAGCTGACACCAGTTGTCTGTACTGCATATCTGGTGCTCACAGGCAACTACTAGAGCCTCTAGTATCTCCTTACTGCACTGTCTTCTTGCATTGTCTCACAGGCCATATGCCTGCCTGTCCTTGAATTTCTATCCCACCTTGCGCAGGCTTCACTCCTTGCTGCAGGTGTTCTGTCTAGAAAGAGGTGAGGAGCACACTGACTTTGCTAAATATGTCGAATTTCTCAGATAAATGTGGTATAACTGCAAATGTTTCACCACGTGCCTCCTTTTGCCTAGCCACCCTTGCAGCAGCAGGAACTCAGAATGGTAAGTCATGGTTACCCTCTGTTGCTATCACAGCCTGGGAACTGTTGTACTCCCTAGCCCTATTCTTCTGAATCCAGTTCCCCTCCAGGCATTGAGTCTTGGGTAGATGCCACACTCAGTTGCCTTAAAGGAAAGGGTTGATAGTTCCTACCATACCCAGGCACCAGCTTGCTGCTCTCAATATTTGGTCCCCTGAATACATGGTCTTGCTGGTGTTCAAGGATCCTGGGTGGGTACAGAAACTGCTGGCTCATGTCATGCAGGGGAAAGCTTCCTTCCTTCTCATTTTAGGAATGTTGCTTTCTCCACATTTCTCAAGCCGAAGTCTCTGCACCACAAGCAATGAGCTTTATGGTTTGGTGAGGGAAAGGCCAATAGCCTATTGCTTTCCTTCTTCTGTAGAACATTGTATTAGAGAAACAGTATGAGTCTTGAAAGGGAGTAGCGTGCTATGATGATATCACAGAGACACTAGCAATTATGGCTGTGTGAAATTTCACCTGGTGTTTTGTTTCAAAGCTGTTTCAATGCGTTTCAAGCTCAAAACAGTGAGATCAAAAGGAAGCAAAAGCCTTCAAAATAGCTTCAAAACAAAACAAGGGAACACGAAGCATTTCGAATTTCCAAGTCAGGCTTACTGGCTTCAGTACTGGTCCCAGCCAAAAACACCCACCTCCTGTCATCCAACAGACAGATCAGGGGCTTGTTCACACCCCCATAAGGGCTCGGGGGTTTTCCAGCCTGCACCCCTGGGAGGACTCTCCTGATATGCCTACCAGATGACAGACTGGCATTGGGCACAGCCCACACCCAGCACCAGGAAGATCAGTGCTGCCACTGGCCCCAGGTGGCAGCACCTAGCTCCTGTCACCCGGCAGGCAGATCAGGGGGCACACACCCCCAATCTGCCTGGCAGCACCTGACTCCTTTCATCCAGCAGGCAGATCAGGGGCTTGCACCCCTGGGAGGACTCTGTCACAGCCCCTGCAGCCCTCTCAGGGGTGCAAGCAAACCACCAATCTGCCCACTGGATGACAGGAGCCAGGTGCTGCTGCTAGTCTTCCTGGCACTGGTCCTGGGTTGCAGCACCTAGCTCCTCTCATCTGGCATGTAAGTCTGGGGCTCCAGGAAGACTCTGGCACAGCCCCCACAGCCTTCCCAGGGTGTGGGCAGGCCCTAATCTGCCTGCCTTCTGCATTTTATGTTTCCTGATGATAACCTACGGGTGAAACGTTGAAACAGCAAAATAGTTCCGATGAAATGAAACAGAACATCGTTGTCAAAATGAAACTGTCACGGGATGGGGTCCTCAGGGATAGCCGTGATAGTGCTAGGGCTCCTTGGCAGGCGAGAAAGAGGGTGCCCATTGGGTAGGACTGGCACAGTCAAGTCTTGTTGGAAATTATTATGAATAGGGAGGCTGCCCTCGAGTTTACGTTGGGCATGGTCCTGATGGACCCTGCTGAACCCTGTGGGTTCTTGGACCCCTTTTGGGTCTTACACAAAAATGGTTGCCTCATGGGGCACCTTCAGCCTTATGAGCTAGATGCATGGCTCCAAAATTGCCCCTTTACCATGCCCTAAGTCTCACAGATGGTATTCACCCCTTGTCTCTCTCCACACCCCACAGCACTGAAGTCTGCTCACCCCCATGTCCCTCCAGTTCTAGGGTCCTCACACTGTAGTGGACCCCCAATGAGGCCTCCTCCTTTCTCACTAACCTCAGCCCAATCCACCAGTATTATAAAACAGCAAGCAAAAATATGAGCCCCTAGGCTATAACATAACACAAGAAGTTCAGGGTGTGCTCTGTCCCTTTAAAAGAGTCAAACTTCTTCCTTGGCACTAAGTGCCTTGGATGCAGGGGTACCTGGTGAGCTCCTGGAGCCCCAGTAGCCCTAAGTGCAGCATACCTAGCAGCTTCAGCATCACTGGGTGATTTCTCCCTGGAGGCTCCTTCCCTTTTTGCTGCTGACAGGGAACTGACTCTTTAGCCCCAGCCGTGGGGTTTATATGTTCCCAGGGCCCTTACTCTTCCAGTCAGTTGACCAGCTGCAGGTGCAAGCTAATTCCCTCCTTAGGCCTGCTGCCACAGTAATCTGCACCTGTGGGGTTCCTGCCTAACTGCTACAGCCCTCTCTCTAGGCAGTTTCTGCCCTTAAAAGGAGCAGGAACCTTAGTGCCCCGTGACAGAAACAAAACTTGAAATGAAACACTGTTCCATCGAATCATCAAAACGGAAGTCAAATCGGAACAGTGCTGTTTCTCACAGCCCTACTGGCAATCAATTTTAATGTATGGATCAAGTTGAAAAGCAACCTCAGCATGTGCTATGAGCTCACTCCTGAAGAATGTGTCAGGGTCTAGGTCTGGCTATGGTCAAGTTGGTTCAGGATTGGGTCATAGTCAGCTCAAGTCTGGTATGGTTTGGGCTGAGTCAGACCTGGTTGGGTCTGGGCGCACTCTGGTACAGCCTAGTTCTGGCCCAATCAGTCAGGGTCAGGTCAATTTATGACAAGGTTGGTTCAGATAGTTTTGAGTCAGGTTTGTTCTGTCTGGGGTCAGATCATTCTGGTACAGGTTGGGCCAGGTCAGGTCTGGGTCTGTCTGGTCAGGTTCCCCCTCCTTGTCAGAGAGATGTGCAGGGTATGCGTCTGCCTTGTCACTCTGTGACTACCTCCAGCTGTTCAGCAAATCCCACACACATCCAGGGTGATTTATTGGGCTGCCTTAGGACACAGCCCTATATCACAGTGTGGGTCATGTGAAGGGGCTGGCTTTCCTGGCCCCAAGGCTGTCAGAGTGATTTTCTCTGTGCTCAGCTGCAGCAGCAGTGTCTAGCCCAACAAGTGTCCCTGAAGCCATTTTGGGAGGTTGGGAGCAATGCATGCTGAAGGACAGTACTGCAGCTTCCCCAAAAGGGTGCATGTACATGTTCATTCTTCCAGAAGAAACTCTATCATGTTGGAAATGAGTTATTTTTCTCTTGGGACCAGCAGTTTTACTCTGGGAAAAATCATATAAATATTTGTATGCTCATGGTTTCTACCAAAAAAGCAGCAATTCTCCCAGTAGAAAGGTAATGCCTATATGTGGACAACATCTCCAAGGACATATCTTTTGGCACTGGATTTAGGACCCAGCTCTTATATGTTTGTTTTAGGTGAGCACAACCCTCAGACTGACCATGAACTTTTCATTCAATAATATGCAAATTTATTGATACAGAGGGATAACAAAAAAGCAACAATACAAACAATAAAGCAATTCTATATCTACCAATCCTAGGGCTGTCATCAGATTCAAAGTACACCTGGGTAGAATGCAGATTCCACTCTGAAGCTCTTTCTCTTAGGTGTCAGATGTCAGCAGTCTGCAGCTGAGATGCCGAGGCCCATGGCCCCCCTCCAGCCATGGGCCTCGGGTACATGAGACAGGCTGCTGGTGTGCCTTCAGTCCATGGTGGCCTCGGGGACTCTTCCTGGGGGACAGGGATAGGGGCCCCTCTTGGGAAGGAGGAGGAGAAGGAATGAGGAGGGATGGAAGGAAGAGAAGGGGAGATGGGAGGGACCCCTTTGTAAACCTCAAGTCTGCTTTTGTATTCTCCTTCCCTCTTGATGACTCTTCATTCATGGCTATCTCTGGTTGGTTGCTTCTCTGTGGTCACATGTCCATGTAGCCTTTCGGGCCTTCTCCTAGTTTGGTCTGTTCCCCCAAAACTGGGACACAGGCCCCCCTGCTCTGAAGCCTTGTTAGCTGGTGTCACTTATCCCGTGTTATGGGACAGTATGGTATATACTTCCTTGGTTCCCAGGCTGTGTGTCCTTGTGTTAGACAACCAATCTGCCTTGAAGGCTGTGATCTCATGTTATGGCATGCTAGACAGCCTGTCTGCTTCCAGGGCTGTATGAAACTCTGTGTGAGAGACCCAAGCTCTTTAGAAATCAATTAACCCCTGCTACCCATCTTGAACACTTAAGAATAAAATATGAGACTGAACTTTAGCAAATTAAGAATGGGTTATGTAATGCTACTTATATACCAGAGGGATGTGGGAAAGCTACCAAAAGAGGTATGGATTTACATGGATGCTATTTAGAAAGGTCTGAGATGCTCAAGACTGGACTGAAGTTTGGGAGAGGTATGTGTTTGTATCAATAACAAAAATTAGGGACCCAAAAAATATAAGAATAATTGAACTATCAGCTTCTGAAGTCACATAAATCTTGTTTCATATGATCAATAAAAGATTACCCAAGCAAATGAGAAGGCATAAGCCATTGTGCAAATAAGTTTCAGGAAAAATAAAGAAAAAGGAACTAAGTTATCCAGTTACATAACATCACTGAAATATGGTATGCCATGAATCTAGAGTATCTCTTTATATTTTTTGTGGATTTATGCAAAAGACTTTGACTAGGGCAATCATGAAATATTGTGGGAAGTGATGTGTGAAATAGGATTTTCTTGACACATCATAGAAGGGATAAGAAAGCTGAATCTTGGCCAAAAGGTAGCAGTAAAACAGTGGGTTTGACAAGGTGGTGTAAGACTGATTGTGATGTTCTCAAGGGTCTGGACTGTCTCCTCAGTTTTCCTATATATATGCTGAGTCAATTATGAGAAAAGCCCTGCAGAATTTTGATGGAGAAGTCAAATTTGGATTCTGTCACAACCAACTTAGGCGTGCACAAAATACTACATACCTCTCAGGCAGCACGGAAGAGTTAAGAACATTATGAAGTAAACTGAAAGAAGTTAGTGCTAAGAAAGGTTTCCCAGTAAATGCTAGGAAGAGAAAGATTATGGTGATTAATGATGAGTGCACCCCAAATAACAAGGTGATTATTGATGGGGAAGTTATTGAAAAGCCAAGAAGTTTGAATATAATTGTTTAGTAATTTACTAAACTTGTAATTTAACAATTATTAGTTTAATTTGTTAAGTCTATACTATGGAATTTTTATTATAGGCTTAATACATGAGAGAGAAATGAAATGTTCTGTTTGGCAAGGTGGTTACAATGAAGTAGTTTCTCCTATTTACTGCCAACATGTTTATTCTATAGCTAGCCAGGAACACAAATAAGAATTAAGAAGAGCCAAGGTTGTCTGTATTCATACCCAGGCTCCTGACAGTCATAAGTGTAAAGGGCCAATGAGGTACATCTAGATGCTGTTTATTATTTTTCTCACAGTGCATTTGAGTAATTTATTCATCTCCTGGAATGTTTTGTTTGTTGTAATGCATTGAAACTCTACATGCTGCTATTTTGGGTAGAGTTTCACTGTCTTTACTTGCATAATACATTCCCAAATATATAGCATGCACCCTATTTTGGGAAAGCCACAAGAAAGATAAAAGATCTTATCTTACAGTAGAGAAGTGCGAAGCTTTGGTCCCTGATTCGATTTTGTGGAGATTTGGCCTGATTCAGCGGCCGAATCTCCAAATCCAAATCAAAACCTCCCAGCTCAGCCATTGGTGCCTCCTGGGTCTGGGAGGCACCCGAGGTCCCCCCATGGCCAATTGCTGAGCCGGAGGTACACGGGGGGGAGGCGGGGCAGTGTGCTCAGCCATGGACCTGGAAGTAGACTGGAAGTACTTCTGGTCCACTTCCAGGTTCACCACTGAGCATGCGGGGGGGGGGCTGCAATCCTGTGTGATGTTCCATCTGCCCCAGCATCACAGCATTCACAAACCGTGCCTCGTACCTTGAGGTATGTAGAAAAAGCATTTAAATTTGTGTCTGTAGCTGAATTGCTGATTCTCCGAATCAGCATCGAATCTTCAGATTCAGATTCAGTCGAATCAAATCGGGGACAGTGATCTGAATCAACAAATCGAATCATTGTCCCTGATTCAGGTCAAATCCGAAACCAAATTGAATACGGCCCATTTTGCACACCCCTATTAAGTACCTGAAGTGTGGGGTCTCCAGGACGATGGGGAGCTGTGCACCAGGGCTGAGGGATATGCCATGCTCCAGGCTGGGGACCATGCACTGACCCTGATGCCATGTGCTAGGGTCTGATCTGGCCAAGCTGGCACTGGGGCCAGAGTCACACAACAGACCTGATCCAGCTAGAACTGAGGCCTGTGCTGCATGGCCGTGTCTGACCCAACCTTGCCAACAGTGGTTCTGGAGCTGCATGCTTGGTGCACCCCAGCATGTGGTTCTGAAGCCAGTGTGTGGTCCCAGACTCAGTGCACAAGGTCCAACCCAGCATGTGTCTTCAAAGCCAGGTATGCAGTTGGACTCGGTATGCCAGGTCCAGGACCATGTGCCAGGTCTGACCTGGTGCACTGAGACCAACTTTGGGCCAACCCTGTGTACCAGTCCAACACAACATATGGTTGGGGGAGGTTCCGCATGGGTCTGGAAATTTGGTGACAGAGGGTTGGGGAAGGAGGGAGCAGTAGCAATGTTAATTCCTGTAGAACCCAGAACTATTGTAGTTAATCTGCCACCACTCCACCCTTCCCTCCTGTCACCAAATTTCTGGCCCCATGAGGAGCCTTTTCTTCGCCTATAATGTGAACCCTAATGTTTCCCAGCTGGTTTTGGAAGTAAAGGTGCATACATAAGAAAATATGGTATTTTCCTTCCCTGTCTTTTATTGTTTCCACCACCACATTTCTGCTTTGTAGATATCTTTGCTATTCCCCTGCCTGTATTTTTGAACACCGGGTATGCTTTTTTATTTTAAAAATTACTCCTGCCAGAGGCTCACTTAACAGGATTGAACATATGTGATTTTCCTCTTCAGCAGCTCTTTTTCCTTTTGAAGGCAGAGTTCAGGGCTAATCACCATGTTCTGGTCATTTGCTGCTTCCATCGAAAATGTACTTCATTTATGCTTTTCCCTGCTGCCTCATTGTCTCATCAGATTTGTAAAGTGTCAGTGTTTGTGATAGGCTGCAAGTGTGAATGTTTGCCTTTCCTTTTAAGACTAACTCTTCATTTTAGAGGCTGAACATTTGTGGCAAGTGTGATTGCCGAGGCATAGAAAACCAACAATAAAGGCAACTAAGTTGCAGTCAAAAATAGGAGAAGTAACATAGTTGCTCACTATGTAGAGCAGAAATGAAATCAATATATAGGAAAAAAACAACTTACGTACCTTGGTCTCCAGGCCTTGCTCCATCTAAACTCCCAGTAAAGGCAATGACACAAATGCTTTTGCCTACTCTTACATTAGAAACTGGTCTCTCACAACAATAGAAAGTTAACTGTTTTATGCTTCCTTGTGTTGATGCTTCCACATATCTCCACTGACAACTCTGGGTACTACCCATTAATCACTACTTTAAGGCACATACACACGTTTATCAAGGCTGCTCCAATGCGCTGTAATGACATCATGTCAGAGCAGACCTCATTAATCGAGTCTGCTGGAGCATAGTAATTACCACACTCCAGTGTAATGTGTATTGGTGTCCCCATGCTGAAACATGACAGTAGGTATGCTTTAACCAAGGCTTGTTTTATGAGCTTTAGTTAAAGCATCGCCACCATTTTTCAATGTGATAATGCCAATACACATGATGCTCCAGGCACTTTAATTCGAGCAGCTCTTTGATCTGCTTCCATTAAAGCACCCTCTCCAGCCTCCCAGAGCACATGTATAAATGCCCTTAGCTCTTAGAATGTGAATTATGTAGTGTCCTAATGCAGACAGTGGAAGCAAACTACTTTCCTGTATCATAGTATCACAGTGCCCTTTTGTGAATGCATCTGGCTCAAAACACCTCTTTGTTTCTGTGCTATGGCACATTTTACTATTACCGTCCTGTCATTCAGCCATGACAGCATTTGGCACCAAACAATCTCTTCCAGTACTGTGATGAAACTTCACATTGGTACCATCACAAGATACCCAGGAAATTATAGCTTTTCATAGTGTCACCACCTAACTGATATTTGGGATTTTCTTGCACATTTAAGTTTCATTATATTACTCTGTCCAATGATAACTAGTAAGGTGGTATTGCTTTTGTCCACATAGTGGTCAAAGACTGAAGTTGATATCATGCAGTTGGGACCATTTGTTATTCACCTGGCCCTAATGTAACTGAAATTCAACACAACTATTATATTGGTACTTTCTTAAGATGAACACAGTCCCAGCACTGTCCTGATAGGATCAATGCTGTGTTATTTCTCTTTTCATTGAGAAAGTGTCTCAAGCTAATGGAAGTCTCCATGTTTTAATATTCTGCCTTTCTCTTGACATATACCAATATCCTAGGAACATAGGGTGTTTTTACATGTGCACTGGGGGTGGGGTGAGGGCACTTCAATTCGAGCGGCTCCAAGAGCCGCTCGAATTAAAGTGCCCAGAGAGTCCCATGTTATCAGCATCCTTGCACTTCAAAATGAAGCAAGTTTTAGTTAAAGCATCCCCACCACCATTTTGAAGCATGTGAAAACTGATACACAAGACACAGAGGCTGGCTGGAGTGTAGTAATTAACATACTCCAGCAGACTCAATTAATCACATAATTACAGCACATCAGAGCAGCCTCCCAGCTCATGTTCAGGCACCCACAAGTATTATCATTTTGGCTTTGCCATTTGCTTTTCTGCTCTGCAAAAATGCTGCTTTTGTGCTCTTTTCAGTGATCTCTGAAACATCTAGTCCTTGATAACAAACTCCTGAATATAAACGTTTTCTGGAATAGGATAAGACTCACAGGGAACACAGATACTTGAAATATTAGGAACCTAGACAACTGTTACAGAACTGTTGCATCCGAAATCTGTAAAAGAAAGAAGACACAATCAACAAGTGCATTGCATTCACAAAGCTAAAAAGTATCAATAGCCTTACTGTAGGGAATCAGGAAGGGGTTTTTTCCCCCCTCCCATCCCTACTTAGTGGCACTGGTCAGGAGCTGCATGAACAGGCTGGGCAAACAGGTGCATTCTTCAGGACTGTGCCAGAGTTTGCAAAGAAGTGGGCGAAGGGGGGGGGGGCACTCAGGGAGGGCAACTGACGTCTACTGGGAGGGGGGCACTACTTACCAAGGGTTCCAGGCAGAGGGAGGCTCCCAGGGTGAAGCTCCTTGGGTGAGGGGTTGCCGGCAGACTCTTCTGCACAGGCACAGGGCCAGCCACACCTATGCAGAACAGCTGACTGGCAGCTGTAAAAGCACGGGAACTTTTAAACCAGCCCCAGGCAAGCTCAGACACCAGAGTAGGCAGTGACAGCGCACATGAGCCCTCAGCTTCCCACTGACCACACCAAGCACAGCGGTGGGATCAGCAAGAGAGAAGCCACTGCAGAAAGGTAAGCCAGCAAGGAGGAGCCAGGCAAGCTGTAGGGAATCGGGAAGGGGTTTTTTCCCCTCCCCTCCCTACTTAGTGGTGCCAGCTGGGAGCTGCGTGAACAGGCCGGGCAAACAGGTACATTCTTCAGGGGTGTGCCAGAGTTTGCAAGGGAGTTCATGCAGGGGGGAGAGTAGGGGGCCTGAGACTCCATGCATTGGGAGGCCCTGCCATGGATGAGGACTCCTGACAGAGACTTCAGGTAAGTGAATGAGGAGGGGGCAGCAATGGGGGTGGTGGCATGGAGCACAGCCAGTGACCCAGCCTTGGTGTTGCCTCCAGCTCAGAGCTCCTGAGGGGCTAGCACCCAGACAGGGCCTTTGGAGGGGTTGGCAGCACCCTGGTCTGCTGTCTGTGGCAGCTGCCTGGCAGGGGCTCTGGGGCCTGGGAAAACCAGGAGTCCCCTCACCTGTCCTATGTGTGCCCAACTTGAGAACCTGGAGGGGCAAGTGAGGGAACTTCAGGTGGAGGTCAGCAGGCTGCAGAGGATCAGGGCAGTTGAGGAAGAGATTGATGGGTACTTCCATTCTCTGCAGGACAACACACCTGGAGGGAAGGTATCACAAGCAGTGGTCAATGCAGAAGGATGGAAGACAGTCACCTCCAGATCCAGATGTCGCAGACCTAGACATCGCATTACTTGTATAACTCCCCCAGTGCAGCTGGGAAACAGGTATGATACCCTAGCATCACTGGGAGAGAGCACAGCAATGGAGACCACATCCACAGCTACCACCAGACAGGCTGAGAGGCAACTGGGCAGCTAAAGGAGAAGATGTCGAGTCACTGTGGTGGGAAACCCCCTCCTGAGAGGAATGGAGAGAGCCATCTGCCACCTATATCCTACGGTACGGGAGGTATGCTGCCTGCCTGGAGCTAGGATTTGGGACATCACAAAGAGCCTTCCAGACCTAATCAGGCCCACTGACTACTACCCCATGGTCCTCATCCATTTTGGAATGAATGATGCAGCCCGGAGTAGTCCGGGATGGGTCACTGCTGACTACATGGCTCTGAAAGATGGGCTTAGAGGCTCAGGGCCACAAATAGTCTTCTCATCTGTCATCCTGGTCAGTGGCCGTGGCCAGCACCATGGTAACTGCATTGAGGAGGTCAACTCATGGCTTCAGAGTTGATGCCACCATGCAGAGTTCAGCTTTCTAGACCATTGCCCTTACTTCTGAGATCAGACCTTGCTGAGACGGGACGGCAAACATCTCTCTCCAAAAAGTAAGAGTCTGTTCTCTTACAGGTTGGCAGGCCTCCTATGTAGAGTTTTAAACTAGCTTTGTCAGGGGATGAGGATGCTGAATTCAGGATAAAAATTGGGTAGGACAAGCCATGAACCACACCCTGGAAATGATCAGGTAAGTACCAAGGGGCCCACTAAGACTCAGAATAGGGGAATACTAAGGGCACTTCTCAGGGGTCTTAGGTGTCTCTAGACTAATACTAGAAGTATGGGAAACAAGCAGGATGAACTTGCATTCCTGCTTGCAAACAAAGAACTTGACCTGGTTGGTCTAACAGAAATCTGGTGGGACCCTACCCATGACTGGGCAGTGGACATTGAAGGCTACAGGCTATACAGGCAGGATAGATTGGGGGAAAAGAGGAGTGGGGCATTGCTCTATATGTTAGGGAACATTATACATCCTCTGTAATAAAGGTGGGGACAGAAGATGGGCAAATTAAAGTCCTATAGATCAGATTACAGGGGGGTAGGGGTGAAAGGGACTTGGTAGTGGGGGTCTACTACAGAAACCCCACATCAGGGGGAAGAGTTAGACCTAGAATTCTCAGAATGGCTCTCAAAGGCAGCACACTCAAAAGACCTAGTTGTCATGGGTGACTTAAATTACCCAGATATCTGCTGGGAGGAGCAGTCAGCCAGGTCTGCCCATTCACATAGGTTCTTAACCATCATACAGGACCTGCATCTAACACAGGAGGTATGCAGTCCCACTAGGGGAGATGCCTTACTTGACTTGGTGCTGGCCTCAGGGGAAGACATGATTGGGGAGCTACAGGTACAAGGTAACCTAGGGGATAGTGACCACCAGCTGATAGGATTCACTATCCGGTGTAAGGTGGGAAAGACAAATAGTAGGGCAGTAGTGCTAGACTTCTGGAAAGCCGGTTTCAATGAGCTCAGGAGATTGGTTAGGGTGGGACTGAAGGGTAATCACATCTGTGAGATGGAAGTCCAAAAAGGGTGGGAGTTCCTCAAGGGACTGATCCTAGGGACACCATTCCAGTACACGGAACAGGAGGCAAAAGAGCCAAAAAACCTTCTTGACTGAGCAAGGAAATCCAGGAGAGCATTTAGAGGATAAATGAGGCCTACAGGCTGTGGCAGCAGGGGGCAGCCACCAAGGAGGAGTATACCTGCTTGGCTCACACTTGCAGGGAAGTAGTAAGAAAGGCCAAAGCCTCAAGTTGGCAACAAAGATTAAGGATAACAAAAAGTCCTTCTTTAAGTACATAGAGAGCAGGAAGAAGGTGCAGAATAACATAGGGCTGCTATAGAATGGACTAGGGCAACTCGTAGCTGATAGGATGGAAAAAACGGTGCTCTTAAATAATTTCTTTGTTTCTGTTTTCTTGGACATGGATACAAATGCAACTCCCAATGAGTCTTTAGTCTGGAATGAGAGTAATACCAATCCACCAACAGTTAGCACTGACCTAGTGAAGGGGCACTTGGAAGAGTTGGACGTATTTAAGTTGGCAAGCCCCAATGACCTTCACCCAAGGGTACTAAAGGAATTGACCAATGACATAGCAAAACCACTGGCACAACTTTTTGAGCACCCATGGCACTTGCGACAGGTCCCAGAGGACTGGAAAAGGGCCAACATGGTCCCTATCTTCAAGAAGGGGAGGAAGGAGGACCCAGATAATTATATGCCAGTTAGCCTCACCTCTATTCTCGACAAGACCTTAGAAAAAATCATAAAGAATCACATTTGCACGGGGCCAGCAGGTAACACTATTAAGGGGCAACCAGTATGGTTTTATAACAGGCAGATCCTGCCTGACTAACCTGGTCTCTTTTTATGACCAGGTCACAAAATGCTTAGAAGCAGGGGAGGAAGTAGATATTATTTACCTGGATTTTAAAAAGGCTTTTGAAACAGTGTCACATCCAATTCTTACAAGCAAACTGAGTCGTCATGATGTGGATTTTTTCACAGTAAAGTGGGTGAAAAATTGGCTTATGGGACACAACCAGAGAGTGGTGGTGGATGGGTGAGCTTCTCCCTGGAGGGATGTGGGCAGTGGTGTCCCTCAAGGCCCTGTCCTTGGACCAATACTGTTTGATATCTTAATCAGTAATTTGGATGGAAGTGATGAAAGCACCTTGTCCAAATTCGCAGATGACACTAAACACACTGGAGGGCAGGGAGTGAATTCAAGCAGATTTGGACACACTGGGGAAGTGGGCAGATCGGAATAGGATGCAGTTCAACAAGATTAAATGCAAGGTGCTGCACCTGGGAAGAAAGAATCTCCAACTCACCTACAGACTGGGGGGTACCATTATTAGCACTACAACAGTGGAAAGAGATGTTAGAGTCCTGGCTGATGCAAAAATTAACATGAGTCGCCAGTGTGACAAGGTAGATTTCATAGATTTCATAGACATTAGGACTGGAAAGAACCTCAGAAGATCATAGAGTCCAGCCCCCCGCATGAAGAGCAGGAAGTCAGCTGGGGTCATAGGATTCCAGCAAGATAAGCATCCAATTTACTCTTGAAGGTGTTCAATGTAGGTGCTTGAACCACCTCCAATGGTAATAAGCAAGGCTAACTGCACTCTTTCTTGCATCAGCAGGAGCATCATGAGCAGGTCTAGGAAAGTGATAATGCCCCTCTACACAGCATTGGTGAGGCCGCAAATGGCGTACTGTGTCCAGTTTGGAGATTTTAAAATAAAATGAGGATGCAAAAGTGAAGTGAAAAAGGTCATGAAGAATACTGGAGAAAAGTTCAAATTAGTTTGTGCTTTTTGTCTTTAGGAAGCTTCCTAAAGACAAAAAGCAGCTGATTCTCGCCTGGGGTTTTGAGGAAGTACTCCAACCTCTTTGTCAGCTGTTGTATTTGTAAACAGGGACAGATAGATCACGTACATCTTATAATATGCCTTTGATGTACGTGATCTATCGGTCCCTGTTTACAAATACAACAGCTGACAAAGAGGCTGGAGTACTTCCTCAAAACCCCAGGCGAGAATCAGCTGCAGGATGAGAATTCAAGATTTCATGATGCCTATGCCTGTGCTCAGCCTACATCTCTTCTAAATAATATTCCTAATGGAAAATGGTGAGAGAACTGTATTATCAAGTTCCACACATTTCCAAGGAAGAACAGGAACTGGCAGCTTGAGTTTGATGTTCCCTGTCACCTCATATAAAGTAAAATTAAATTATTTAGCCTGCTAGTTGGCTCCTGAAAATCAAGCCTGGGACCAAAACCAACACTTTCTCTGAACTGAAACTGTTCCACCCATTTTTCAGCAACAATGCAAGATTTCATGTTGCCATTTTTTTCCCTTCAGTTCTTCTAATTTTGCTCTTTGCTCTTTGGGGAACAAAATGGTGACATGCCTGGACCATGTGCATGCTAGAAGTTATATTGTGGGTGGTATTGGTGCATTGGTACCCTTGCTGAAAATAATCTTAAAGTAGACATATGCCAAGAGTGCAGGTGAGTTATAATGTATTTATATTATCTAGGACATTGTAACTGCTTGTGGAGAAGTATGAGTAATACTGAAGAAATGATCAGAAGACAAAGTGTCTAATCTTCTGAGTACCTGAGTCTCTAATCTTCAGCTACGAACCCCAAATAGGCACAAAAAGGGACAAAGTTCCTTGAGCTTCATGGCACACTGGAATAGGCAACATAAGTAATTGCACATAGTTTATTTTTTTCTTTATTTTGTATGGCATCAGATATTAATTTCCAAATCTATAATCTACCGCCTGGTATTATTGTTCAGTGTGCAGATTCCATCTACCCTGTCTGGGTATTTGTAAAGACTTTCAAATAGTTGTATTGTTTGTTGGACACCACATTCACATAGGGGGGCTGTTCAACATGTTCAGAAAAGAAGACTTCAACTCACTTGAGGTACTCATGGGCAGGATCCTCTGGGAAGCCAGACTGAGGGGGAGAGGAGTCCAGAAGAGCTCACCGTACTTGAAAGAAGCCTTACTGAGAGTGCAGGAACAAAACCATCCGGATGCACAGGAAGACTAACCAGCCAAGAAGACCAGCTTGACTTATAAGGGAACTCTAGTAAACTAAATCACAAAAAGGAAGCTTATAAGAAGTGGAAACTTGCAGAAATAACTAGGGAATAATATAAAAGTATTGCCTGGGCATATAGGGATGAAGTCAGGAAGGTCAAAGCACAACTGAAGTTGCAGCTAGCAAGGGATGTGAAGGGTAACAAGAAGGGTTTCTACAAGTATGTCGGTAGCAAGAGAAGGATGACGGAAAGCACAGGTAACTTACTGAATGGGGAAGAAAACCTCGTGACAGGTTGCAGAAAAGGCTGAAATGCTCAATACCTTTTTTGCCTCAGTCTTCACAGGCAAGGTCATCTCCCAGACTACTGCACCAGGCAGCACAGTTTGGGGAGGAGGTGAGAAGCCCTCAACAGTGAAAGAACAGGTTAGGGACTACTTAGAAAAACTGGACATGTACAAGTCCATGAGGCCAGATGGGATGCACACAAGGGTGGTGAGGGAGATGGCTGATGTGATTGCAGATATCATCTTGAAAGCTCATGGTGATCAGGAGAGGTCCCAAATGATTGGAAAAGGGAAAACATAGGGCCCATATTTAAGAAAGGGAAAAAGGAGGATCTAGGGAGCTACAGACCAGTCAGCCTCACCTCAGTCCCTGGAAAAATCATGGAGCAGATCCTCAAGAATCCATTTCTAAGCAGCTGGAGGAGAAAAAGATGATTAGGAACAGTCAGCATGGATTCACCAAGCACAAGTCATGCCTGACCGACCTGATTGCCTTCTATGATGACGTGACAGCTCTGTAGATGTGGTATACCTTGAACTTAGCAAGGCTTTTAATATGATCTCCCAAAACATTCTTGCAGGCAAGCTAAGGAGGTATGGGCTGGATGAATAGATTGTAAGGTGGATAAAAAACTGGCTGGATCACTGGGCTCAGAGGGTAGTAGTCAATGTTTTGACCTAGTTGACAGCCAGTATCAAGTAGAGTGCCCCAGGGATCAGTCCTGGGGCTGGTTTTGTTTAATATCTACATCAGTGACCTAGAAAATGGCATAAAGTGCATCCCCAGCAAGTTTGCAGATGACACCAACCTGGGGGAAGTTGTAGACACACTGGAGGGTAGGGCTAGAATTCAGAGAGACCTCAACAAATTCAAGGATTAGCTCAAAAGAAATCTTATCAGGTTCAATAAGGATAAGTGCAAAGTCCTGCACATAGGATGAAACAACCCCATGCACCACTACAGGCTAGGGACCCACTGGCTAAGCAGCAGCTCTGCAGAAAGGGAACTGGGGGTAACAGTGGACAATAAGTTGAATATGAGCCACCAGTGTGCCTTTGTTGCAAAGAAGGCTAACTGGCTTGGTTTAGTAGGCGTGTTTCTGACAGATTGAGGGAAGTGATTCTTCTCCTCTGTTTGACACTGGTGAGACCACATCTGGAGTAGTGTGTCCAGTTTTGGGCCCCCCACTACAGAAAGGATGTGGACAAATTGGGGAGAGTCCAGCAGAGGTCAACAAAATGGTTAGGGGGCTGGAGCACATGACTTATGAGGAAAGACTGAGGGAACTGGGCTGATTTAGTCTAGAGAAGAGAAGACTGAGAAGGGCACTTAATAGTGGCCTTCAACTACCTAAAATGGGGTTTGAAAGAGGCTGGAGCTAGACTGTTCTCCGTGGTGGCACATGACAGAACAAAGAGCAATGGTCTCAAGTTGCAGCAAGGGAAGTTTAGGTTAGATATTAAGAACAAGTCTCACCAGAAGGGTAGTAAAACACTGGAACAGGTTACTCAGAGGTGGTAAAAGTTCCATCCTTGGAGGTTTTCAAGACCTGGCTATACCAAGTTTTGGCTGGGATGATCTAGTTGGGGATGGTCCTGCTTTGAGCAGGGCGGGGTGGGCTAGGTGACCTCCTGAGGTCCCTTCTAACCCTAACTTTCTATGATTCATCTTGTGAAGCATTGTTTTGAATTTTCCATATCAAGAACTCAGTGTTCAGCTTGACTCACACTTCTCTATTGAGGTCATGCCCAATGGGGAACTCCTTTGGTGTTGGTATAAAACACTGTAGGAATAGGTCTGACTTTTCTCAGCAGTCAGCCCACTCCATTACTGCCCACAGGTTTCGTTCAGCATCCCCAGCAACTTTCAGGAGCTTGTGGGTTTCATGTACAAATAGTTTGTGACTTTTAACCTACTTAGCCCTCCATCTGTTTGGGTATTCAGTTAACAGTTCATGGAACAGGTGATTTTCATCATCTATTGCCAGTAATGATGTTAGGGTCCATCTTATATCACCTGGTCCAATGCCCGAGGGTACAGGAAGTACATTTGTATGTGCATAAATTGTGTAGCCTATTATGAGTCTCAGCACAGTGTTAAAGTAGTGTCAAGCCTTCTAGTGTGACAACTTATGGACCACACAACAGCACAATATTTTACTAAGGCATATCATTGTGAGTGTGGTGATTCTGAGCACTTTGAAGTTGGCACCCCATATCATACTGGGTAAACATCTGAAGGTGCTGTGCAGTGACTTCATAGCTGACCTTCTGAATGTGATGTTTATAGGTAAGGGAACAGTCTCATGCAGGGGCAGGCAATTATTTTGGGCAGAGGGCTACTTACCACGTTTTGGTAAGCCATCGAGGGCCACATGACAGGCAGTCAGGGGCAGATACATTTTTTAGGTGCCCCACGGCCTGGATAGAAAATCCTGGCAGGCCACATTCAGCCCGCGGGCCGCATTTTGCCCACCCCTGTTCTAATGTGACTCCTAGGCAAGTTGGTGTATGCTCATGGTGAAGGATATAGTTGCCTACTCTGATAACCAGTGTGCTCATGGTTCATCGATTGTCCAGATGGAAGAGTGATGATACTTGATTGATGTTCAACTTTAAGTGAACTTATGGAGGTAGTCAGCCATGAGTTCTATGTCAGTATTTGGTGTCTTTTCCAGTTCTGTCGTGTCTATTCCTTGGGCTACTATGGCAACAGCATCAGTATACATGTATCACTTGTTGTGTGCGGGAAGTCTGAGCTTCAATATATTGAAAAGTACTGTACTAGCACTGACCCTTGGAGGACTCCAATTCTTCAGAGTTCTTACTTGGCTTTTTTCTCCTTGGCTGGTACTGAGTTTGAATAACCAACTGGAGATCATATTTGTGATGAAGGTGCAGAGTTTGTGGTCAGGTATCAGATCAGAAATCATTCAATTTCAAGGCACGTATTTTATAGAAAACAGCAACTATAGAGTCTTAGACTAAGAATGTAATGGCTTAAATTTTGCCTTTGTTGTACCAGTGCCATACTATTGCACTAGTTTGAATGGGGTTATGCCAGTATGAGAACTAAAAATTGCCTTAATATTGATATTTCTTGTTCCTAAAGGAACTTGGAGGAAGCGAGGATGAGACAAGGGACAGGGCTTATTTTGAAAGGAGAGGGATCTTGAAAGCTAGGCTGCAGGTTACTACAAATGAGGATGTTATCAGGACAATTAAATGAGAGCACTAGCTATGGAAAGATAAAGAAAAGCCCAAGACGTGATAAAAGAAGATAGATGAAGAGTAAAAAGCTGACTCCTACAACAGTACCACATGAGGAAGGTTAAGAACACTTTACTACACAATTAAGTCTACAAAAGATAAGGAGAAAGTAGCATAGTGTACTTCATGTCAAACCTAAGATGGGGTCCAAGGATCACAAATGATATCACTCCTCAGTGGAAATAAGATTTAGTAGAGATGTTTTTAATGGGCCTGTTCTGGAGACTTCAGCTAAAATAAGCACATAAAATCAAGTTGGCTGGTTTTCAGAGGTATTCCTGATTTTGCCCTGAAAAAACCCTTCTGGCCTTGTCTCAAATTATTATTGGTTCTCATTCAAAACTATAAAATTTTAAAAGGCAGAATATGTTTCTCTTACACACTTTTTATTCACAAAAAATGCCTTCAGCCTGAAAGGTACTGCTGCCTTTCATAAAGCTAACAGAACTTTAATGTGCTCAACAACTTTCATGTTTGAGTCCTGGATCCTTTTTTGCTTTGAGCTTCTCATTCAAATAGGTCTTTAATATGGTGTGATATTTAGTATCTACTTTTAATACAGGTGCATTAAAAGCTGCTTGCAATTCTGGTCTTTAGACTCCAGACCTTTATGACCGTGTTCTTTATTTCAGTGTTGCAGAGTTGAGAAGCAGAATGAGACTTTCAGTAAATGCAAGCAACATTGAAAGGACAAAAGTGTTAGAAGCTGTAAGACTGATTAGAAATAGGCAGTCACCTGATGTCTGTTCCATTTCTGTATATGTGATGAAATATGGGGACAATTGCTACTGCATTTGTTGAATGCATAAAATCCGTGAGGCTTTCTGGCAGGTGGAAATTGCTCAGGAAGCCTGGAGCAAGGATACCCATAATTATGCCGTCAAAAAGGATTGCAAGAAGTGGCAGAATATTCCATTTGCCGTCAATGCATTGAGAGGTCTTTGATAACATCTATGGCAGCAGATTCCCCATGTAGGGAGGTGCCATTTTCTGAGAGCAGCAAAGAACCTTTTGCATAAAGCTGCAGTGTGCCATCCAGATATTTACAGGGCAAGTGTCTCTAGTCTTTAATCAAGTTACACGTGACATAGGTTTGTTTCAATTTTGGAAGAACTGGCTTTTGAGATAACTGTGACTGGCATATTTACTGACATGCAACATTTTAATGATTATTATATTTCTTGCATTTTAGTAGCATCCAAGCACAAACTGAGACCAGGGCCCCATCATGCTCTGTACTGGACAGACGTGGAGTGAAAGACAGCCCCTATCCTGAAGAGCCTCCATTCTCAACAGACAAAGGGCAGGAAGGGAAATGGGGAGACAGTGAGGTGAAATCTGAACACTGCTGCGGAGTTCTGCCTGGGTCATCGTGAAACAGTGAGACAGCCCAATTACTGTACTAATGTTCTTCAGTGCTGCATTGGATTTTGTGATGAAAACAATAAATCACCCCTTAGTTATTTGGTATCAAACTGTCTCACATTGTTCTCTGATACAAACATTGTAGAGGATTGCTGCGATGCTTCCTTACATTAACTTGAATATCCAGATCTTTCTTCTCAGTTACTGAAGGTAGGTATAATATCCAAACATTAGACACATTCGATCGTGAAGAAGTCCAAAAGCATGCATTTATGTTCATATCCAAAGTATTCACAGCTTGCCTAGGTTCATTTATTTTTCTGATTAGATTGAGAATGCTGAGGTTCAGTGTTATCTAATTCAACTAAATTGTGTGGTAAAGCACATCTCTATGACAATTTGTATTTACTGTGCAATTAGCCTAATTTTGTTTCTGATGAACCTCTTTCATCAATCCAGGTTTTGATCAATTGTACTACACATATCTTTGCCTTAAAAAAATGAGGTCATGGCTTGCTGAAGCTTTTTTATCTTGCTGTTTCATACAATGCCTGCTTACTGGAGCTCTGTCAGTGAACTGTGAAGCCAAAGATTTTGCTTCTCAGCCTCCTTCACAGATCTAGTGAAAATAAACACATCAGATGGTAAGCTGAGCTAATGCAACATTCTCTTCTAGTTAGTTCATTTTTGTTCCAGATCAATGTTGTGGCCCTGCATGTACCATTTGGGAGGGTGGGGGGAGGGTTTAATCAAAAATAAAAACATTTAATTTCAATTTAGCTGCTTCTTTTGTGCTAACTAGTGCAGGAAATAAAAATTAAGGCGTGTCACTTGCAATTGACCATAGACTAAAATAAATAAGAACTCTGAATGTCACCAATTTTGCTTGACATCCATGAATCTAGGGCTTTATTATTTGTTTGGGGAACATGCTTTCTACATCTTTCCACTGAACCTCAGCATTGCTTGTCGGTGTAAGCAATAGCACATATTGTTGAGGAAGCTTATCTTGGAATGCTTATCTTATGTGTCAGTGGCAACAGTGATTTTCAGATGGTGTTCCCCAGGATTTATGAAGTGTTTGGTACACTTAAGTACATTGAAAAGCTGTTAGCTGATCAGAATAGTCAATCTGCAGTGAAAAAATTGGACTAGAGTTGCTGTAACAGGTCTCCTCCATGTCTTAAAAAACACCTAGCATGTCAACAGCTTATCACAAGAAGCTATATGAATTCAGTACATGATTCCTATGCAAGATCATGCAAGTTTGGTGTCAGGATGGGCTAAAAAAATCGAGAGGTAACAAGTGGTAAGTATAACAAACATATCTCATCATCTTTCAGTGTCATAACTCAGATCTTCCTGTTCCTCTCCTTCAACAAGTCTGTATTTTCATCCTTCTCTGTGCTGTGTCTCATCTTTACTGTAAGCTCCTCTGGGCCAGTGTGTCTTTTTCTCAGTGATGCACTATATCCCCTAATAGCACTAATAATGAATGAGTACATTCCAGGCTGACAATTAGAAGCCTATCGGCAAAAAACCTACTTTCATTGCTTCAGATGATACGAAAATTCTATGTTTAACAGCTTATTTAATTACCTTTCTAGTGCTGGTTTAATAGCAGGGCAGCTTTATGGTAGATGCATGACTGCAGCATAAGACTCCCCAAGACAGCAAAGACAGGGGCATACTCCTCACTTCATGTGACTCTTTACAAAATTGGGGCCTACCTGATTAATCCTAGCATGTAAAACAGAAATTACACCACGGGTTCATTATTTTAGGAGCTCCTGGGCATAATTGTTAAGTAATCCATGAGACTATGCAAGTCCTGTATAGGAAGTTAAACTTTGTTTGTAGTTATCACATAATATTAATGTTAACAAGTATTCCTGTTTATATGCTGGAAAGATGTACTACAAGATTTATCCTGTGAGACCAATTTCCAAATGTGGTTAACTGACTCAGACTTTCGCATTTCACTGCTTTGGTACAGGTATACATGCGCTTCAGAAGAAAGATTGTCTTCAGTTAAGACATCAGATTAGAACTCAGAAATGGGCTCCTTTCCCAAATATTTCACAAGCTTCTTCTTTGGGCAAGTGATTTTGTTCTACACTTTGGTTTCCCCTTTGAATAGACTTCCTTTCTCATACCCTTAATTTTGCTTTCAGTTAACACAGTCACTTACTATGTTAGACAATGCCTAATCCCACAGGGCCCTGATCTTTATTGGGACCAGTAAGTACTACCATAATAAAATGCAAAACAAGAATTTGGACAAATGTGTTGGCACTTAAGGACTTAATCCCTAAGTTAAATAGTCAAATATGAGATTTTCTTGTCCTATTAAGACACCTACATTTGAAAATCAGATGTCCACATTTGAAAAGTCCCTTATTAAAAAACCTTGCACTGATGAAGGATTTACTGATCCATATAAAGAGTCACCAGAACTGAGGCATCTCTTTCTGAAAGATGCCAAATATCAGGTCAGTATTATTGACATTCATGCACTCAGACACTGCACTTTCTTTCCACTCTTGGAAAGCAGGATACTTGCAAAATTCAGTACTCTTCCTGTTGAAAGGAATGAAGAAGGGAAGTAAAACTGACACATACAAATACACACCATGGATATGTTGTTGATGGGTCACTCAGTTGCAAAGGTACAATTTTCCCAATGTTACAGTGCTAGTTTTCAAGGGCTAATAGCTGTTCACAGGAAGGACATCCTTTCTTAAAGAACAGAGTTGTGTTTATGGGTTAAGATCCATTTGGCTTTAGAGAGAGCATGATTTTTAGTGGCTAGGTTAAATTATGGAGCTGACAATCTTGACAGCATCTCTCTAACAGCTGTGCTTACTTACAACACAATTTAGGTGTCTTAACATTAAATTTATCACTATAGTTTAGTTAAAATATATGGAAAATACACACCAGGTGCTGTATCTGTGTTAAATACACTTCATTTATGAAGGAAAAAAAGATCCAGGCTGAACAGGTATTTGAATTTCCATTTTCTTCTTCTGATAATGGATTTGCTACTAATCCTAAGCATCCCTGGACCAAGCCAGAACTCAAAGTTGTGACTCAAAGCATTTCAGGTTGGTCCCTTTTTTGTCCCCACTCACTTCAGAAGGAAATAATACGCATCAGCCTAAGAACTGATGCAGTTTACTCTGCGATGGCCACTGTCTCGTGTAGGTACAAAGCAGAGTTATGTCAGAGCACACTCCTTACTCACCTGTGCAGAGGAATTGACAGCCTCTGAGGAAGCTGCCCTTTGTCCCACGCTGATATGATGTGAGTAGCCCATGTGGGGACGTAACGGGCACGTTGCATTCAGCTGATTCTCTTGCACAAACTAACAGGGTGAGTCATAAAGCTGTCTTCGGGGGTTTGTTCTCCTCAGATTCTACCTTGAATTCTTATCGATCTCAGTAGGCATGTCAACTGAGTGAAAACAAAACATGTCCTGAACAGTGTGTTCATCCAACTCTCTTGCCTGCCGTGCTTGTTGCAGTAGATGTTTTCAGAGGTGATGAAAGCATTGCCATTATCTGTTTATTCTATTGCCCAATGATTAGAATAATCATTCCCAATGTGAGAGAGGTGGTCTCAGTTCCATTCTTTGCTTGAAGGCATTTGAACCTACAACTTCATCTCCCCACATGGGAAGCAGTAGGAAAGCACGCATTCCCTCCTGTTGAAACTGTTCCACTCTCTATGAGATAATTAACTATTCATTGGAAAAGAGGTAAAGAGAGCAAGATGTGATATCTTAGTGGTTGGATTTACTTGGGATTGGGAAATTTATTTGGGATTGGGAAGACCAGTCCTTAATTCAGTGAATGATTAAGTATTTTATATTAAATAGTCAAGAATGGCTTCTACAGGAGGTAATAACACTTCTTGAGAGGTGCAGATTTAACATTTCTTAGACAAAATATGGAAGTGAACCAAGGTATCCCATATTGCGAGTGAGAGATCTCTCAGCTGAGCTAATGGGTAAAAGTTGGACACCACAACCACCTTGTCCTCCAGCTGTCTTTTGATGGAAAGGACTGATCCGTACTTGTTACCTGAAAAAAAGGGTTTACATGTCTGCCTCCAGGAGAAGTTTCAGGACTGTAAATCCTGACTAGAGGATGGCCCCTTCCTCAAGCTCAAAGTAAGGTTCTCAAGTCCTAGAGAGGAATAGGATGTCTTGGTTGTTTTTCTATCAGCTATCATAGATAGCTTTCCACTCACCATGCTGACTGTTAATAATCTCATTCTTAGGCACTTAATCTTTCTATGGTTTCTATACAGAGATTAGGGTCCTAGTTTGAACACTATGAAATTCAGAAGATGTCTAGGCACCTAAATGTTAGGTGTTGCAATGCTCCACCCTGTGAACTTCTGTCCCCTTTGTGAACACAAAAAGTCTTTTCGGTGAATTTTGCTTTGAATGTTTCCCATCAATGCACACATTTTGATTTTACCATTTGTAATAAATGTTGCCTGACATCTTCAGATTTCATTGTTTCATACACATAAGAAGAGGTGGTAGTTTCAAGAACTTTGTTACAGTGGCACCATTTGCACATAGAAAACTGTTTCCACAGAAAAGCAGAGTGGATTTGGTTTGAACCTTACCAAATCAAAATGCTTCTGTGGCAAAATGGCTACAAAAATTGATATTCTAATTTAAATGTTCAGAAAAGAACGTATTATGTTGCAAAAAAAATTCTATTAGACACCAGAGTTGAGTGAATCCCTCCAAATGAATAAATTAATTCTAGCTTTCTTCTGCAAGTAAGCAGCAAACAACTTCTGTGTTTTTTCTTCAAATCAATTCATTATTGAAAATTATTCACCATATAATTTACACAAATATTTTTGATCTGCAGTTTCCTCAAGAGCAATTCATAGGGATCATTCAACACCAGAAATTTGAACTGTATTAGCTAGTATTGATTGGATATATAGGTCATATGGTATGTTTCTGTTCCCTGATTAGATGATAGCATCTCAAGAGGAACAATTTTCTAGTACCAACGCTTGTGGGTTTTGAATTCATAATCCTTTTACAGGGGTATACTCTTGTAATCAATTCAAATATTGCTGTTTCTACTAACATTCCTCCCAGAAAACTCATTCAAGGGAATAGTAACAGAGAGAAAAATGTTCAACTGTGTAAACACATCCAGAGCATATTAGCTGGAAAATTATCTTGGAAGTTCAAACGAATGTTATTAGAATGAGTTTGCTGCATTTGCCCAATTCTGTTAGAGAGGCCTTTTAATCTGTGTCTATACTCTTATAATTTGCAAACTACTCTCCTTCTCTACTGAACTCTACACAATAGGTAAAAACTGCATTTAATTCTGTAAAAAAGGAGAGTATGATAACATATCCATTCCATTTGAAATGGGGATGTTATAGATGTTGAAGAAATGAGGCCATGTAACTAAAGCTCTCGAGTCTGGAGGGTTTAGATTTAGATAGGAACAACCCTCTGTAGTTTTTGTTCCAGTTTAGATTCAAATCTAGAAGGGTCCTGTATTTGGATTCTGGTCTGGGTGCCTCTGAAATCTCCAAAAAATCAGCCTTCTCATGAGATGCTAACTGAAATGGGAGAAATCTCATGAGAATGGCCAAAACCATGTGCTACTGTTGTAAATGAAAATTTCCCCAAAACAGTACTGCAAAAACCCAAGCCCTATCCCTTATTTGGCATTACCGTGAGACCCCTTTCTTAACCTGTCCCCAATCCAAATATAAACAACATTTAATCTGTTTCTGGTTAAAACAAACACAGAAGAAATTCTTTGCTAAAGAGAGGATAAGAAGTAGATTTTTTTTTAATAGGGAGAACGGCTGGCAAACAATATTATGGTATTATGATGTTTTAGTGTGTGTCTGTTTTGAAACCAGACATTACGGTTTTAGTGTCTGAATATAGTTTCCTTAGGCCTGGTTCCATAGGAAGATCCAGGGGTCCTAGATTGAGGGTAGAGTGCCCTCTAGTGGTTTTTAAAAAATCCCCTGCTTCATATCAGAGCTAGTAGTCAAAATAAGCTTAAGGGAAAACATATTAGAACTATTTTTCCTAACTAAATAAAGGTACCCGTCTTGAAATCCTGGTACCCTTATGGTGATTTTATATTTTGCGAAGCTTACCTTCTTTTTAATTTACCAAAAGGGAGGATAAAAGACCTTCTTACAAGCAGCTGAACAGATTTTTGGCTGCAATAAATCAAACTGAGGATATGAGGATTTTCCAGCTCTTTTGATCTTTTCATGGCTGACATGAATCACACAAAGAAAAGAAGACGATTCCCAGATCTTTGCCAAGTTTCTTTCTATACTAGTGCCTTAACTGTATATAGTAAGGATTTGTAAATATATGTTAGAAAGATTGGTGTCCCTGACCCAAGATGCAAGGAGCCTAAAAAATCAGAAGAACAAAACTTTAAAAGTTAAAGTTAAGCCTGATTTAAACAGGTGACAATGTACTGTATGATACAGGCAAAGAGACTTCTTTACATGAAGTCTGAAGTCCCAACCAGCCACGCATGACAGGCATTCACAAAACACCCTAGTTTCAATAGATAAATTGATAAACTAATTCTAAGTAATTTAGCCCATGGCCTAGCTTTTCTAACTAAGGTTTCCTGATTGTATTCTTTACTTCAAAACATGAATGTGTAGTGAGTTATGAGTTACCTATGCTTACTAGACTAGAAAGCGGTTGAAAACAAATTAAACCTCCATCAGCACTTTAAATATATACAGTCACACATGGGAAACTGAGGCACTTGAAAATGCCCCCTTGTTACCTGGCTGGGAGAAACTGAATATTACCTACCACTGAGTTCAAGACTAGACAAGGGAAGGCAATAATTCCCCTGCAGCTGGATATGGATCAGACTGACTGTACCCCCAGATGCTGAGCCTTTTACCAGCTACTGACAATAAACGGTGAGTGGCATGAAGTGAAGAGGGATGAGGGAAAGCAGTGTGTGTCACCTATTGAATGCTGCCTGGTGGTGAAACAAGGAACAATTGCCAAAGATATTGTGAAAGGTGATTGTTTTACATATTATTCATATGAGAATCCTGTTTACTTATCCAATCCCCCCCTCCAATTCCCCAATTTAATGTTGTTTTCCTTTTCCTATAGTAAGTTTTCATTGCTTCATATGCAGGCTCACTGAGCGCAAGAGGGAAAGAATTGCCTGTTGAGAGTACACAGGGGAAGTATTTCGTTTTCTCAGGTTTCTGGGTCAAGATTCAACCTATGGTGTTTGTAATTTGAAGAAGCCCCCAACACCCTAGGACCCACCTATTAGTTTGTGTTTACAGAACCTAACACAAAGCTTACGTCTCCACAGGCAAAAACCAGTGTCACATGGTAGAGGGTTATTTCTAGGGTGTTACTTTTCTACTGGATGCTCCACCAGCACCTAATGATCTGTAGAAAAGTTTCTTCTCAAGCCTACTGATCCGAGGACAGCCATTTGCTATACTGGAAGCTCTATGGTATGTTCACCTCTACTCAGTAACAGTTCTGGGTGCTCATATATCCTGTTGCTCTTGGCTTCCCCTCTTAAGAAACATGGTAAATTTGGGGGGCAAACTTTTTTCTCCTTCTTCACTATGGAATGTGGGGGGAGGGGGAGGGTTTGCTCCTCTCACCTACTTCTTAAACATCTTAAAATTTTCAGTCAATTTTTTTTTCCTTTTCAGTTCACTATGCTCATAATTTTCCTACACGTTGGAAAATTAGGCCTTCTGAAGCAACAAATATTGGTTGTTGGAACTGTAATCAAATGCTGAAGCTCTAACAATGTTGTACTCGTGTGGCCTGGAGGAGTATGAGCCCTGCTATAACCAAGGCATCTAATTCCCCCTGAGTACCTTTGGTAACCCAAGGTTTCAGTATTTCATTCCTTCTGTTCCCATTGATAGGTGGGCAATGCTTTCGGATGCCTCTCTGACCTAGTGAAACAGCATACTTCCCTCCAAGCTGCCAGTAAATCTAAAATTCATTTTTAACTCATCCGCCTTGTTTCTTTTCTTCCTTGTTGTTTCATATCCACAGCTTCTTTGTAAAAATGACTATATGGTGCTGCAAATGCAAGAGACTGAAGAGTAGCACTGTGACATCAGAGGCAGTTCAGCCAAGCATTAGTCACTCTAACAACTCTAACCTTAACCCTACTGCCTGTCTTGGCCATCTCTCTCCTACGTAGGGCACATTTAGTGCTGAACTGCAGAATCCAGTCAATCCTTGGCATAAAACTTCCTATTATAAGTTTACTCGCTGATGATGTTTATCAACTTTGGACTCATGTGGACATTGGTGAGGGTCGCAGCCACTTGCTTTTCTGCGATCACACTCAGCCCTATTATGCAGGACATAAGGGCAGACCATCAACATTTTTATATTACCTTCATACTGTTGGTTTTTCCTCTCATTTACACAAGATGCTACCGTGCAGTGGTTACTGCACATTTATTTAGTACTTGTATAATCAGCTACTAAATAAATGCACAGTAAATGGAGTTACTGCACAGTAGCATCAGCAAACACATTTAGTGACACTACTGCTAAGTAGCCTAATAATACTGTGCAGTAGCATATTGGCACTGGTGGTGCTGTGATGTACTACTATACGATATTATTCAGCTACTGCACAATTAGCATCTTGTATAGATGCAGCCCTTGAGTATTAAACCTTGAGCTTCAAGGTATAAATCAATCTCCAACCATTAAAGGCTAGAATTAGACCTATGTGGGGTGAAGATCTTTCCAACAACTGCTCCTCTGAAGCATCTGGTGCTAGCCACTGTCAGAGACTGGGGACTAAACTAGATGGATCTTGGGTCAGATCCAACCTGGCAGTTCCTATGTTCCTTTCATCTTACTTCTATATAATTAATCCTCTTTTCCTTGATGACTTGGAAAGAAACATCTATGGACTTGCCTGCATGGGAAATTTACTGGTATAATTATACCAGTGTAATTATACAGCAATAACTCTCCAGAAGGATATTCTTATTCTGAAAATGTCCAAAGAACAAATTTCCCTATGTAGACAGGCCCTAAATCTACACACAGATTTCAGATCACTTGGAAATATCAGATCTTAAAACAGAAGCTATGCTTCCAGGGCAAGGCTTCCAGAAGGAAGAAAGGCAGGAAGAGCTTAACTTTCATGCACAGCACAGAGTCTCAGAAAACCACAACATACAGGACTTACACTTAAAGGTCACGGTCCAAAAGCCACAGCAAGTCAGTTTGAGCCACCCACTTACAAGTAGGCAGCAGTAGAGATCAGTGTTGGGCTTGGGATAACAATCTGGGGAATATCAAAGGTATCACATGATTCATGCATGTTCAAAAAACTGAACTCTAAAATGTTAATGTCATAATTGTTTTAGGAGGACCATACTTCAGGAACCCTTTGCTCAGATGACCTACAACTGAAGCCTCTAATTTCACCCGAGATTCTCACAAGGCGCCAAAGTTTTCAAGAGGCATCCAAGTAAGTATACGGATTTCAGAGCACTTAAAGTTAGCTGCTAAACAGTAAGCTAGTCTCAGCCTTAATGGTCGAGCTGCTACTGTCCCACTATAATTATAGGAGTAAAATTTAAAATCTTGAACATATTGCAAGGTGCACACACAACCTTTGGGAGAATATATACTGAGACTTTCTGATATTTTGTTGGTAATAATACCATATGCTAATACAGTTTTACAATAATGAGACTGCTGTTGGTTAAAAACTTGCTCTTTCTATAATATTGTCCTAGTGTTCTGTAATTCACTTTAAGAGAAAAATATGTCAAATGAATTTGGATATGTTTGGAAATTTCCACTTGAGCACCATTCTACATAAAAGTCCTTCCAGGGCCCTTGAATATAATTGAATCTAAATTATTTCCAAAGCATGTTGAATCATTATGCCAATGAATTAAAAGCACCTTCCTAATGCTGTGTCAATTTATGCTCTAGACTTTTTATAACAGGAGGAAAATCATATTGCAGAAGTTTCTGAAATAGAAGTGTTCACCTTAAAGGTGCTGGATGTTAGTATATTTAAAAGCAGATTTTATTTAAGCCAGTGCAGATAGTGCATTGCACGCACAAAAATATAATGAACGAGACCTAATGTTTACCATTTACTACTTTATTGTCATTCATTTAGGATTTAGAAAGAAAGATGCCTGCTAATTCCTCCCAGTGAAACAAACAGCTTTGTCAGGCTCCTCAGAGCTTTAAGCATTTTTTCTGATTTTTTTTTATTTACTGCTGTACATATGTGCCCTGACAAGGTAAGCAATGGTATTGTCATGATTTCATGTTTAGTGGGAGAAGAGACCTACCCTATTATACATGCCATAGCAAAATGTACGACAGCCCAGCTACTCTTCATTAGTGTAGAAGTAAAGTAAGGGAAAACTACAGAGATTTGAAAACACATTGCCATCTATCCTCATCTTCTGCAAATGGAACTAGACCAATTTATACCAGATGAGGGTCTTATCCAATGTTTTTATTAGATTCCTAAAACAAACTTGGACCCAGTGTTGTTATTTAAGTTACTGTGATCTAATTTTAGTATTTTTTTTTTCCTCTATAAGAAAGTGGTGATTCAGAGGGAAAGTAAATTCTATTCCACCAAAACTGCTTTGTTAACTTTTGGGGTTACTATTTTTGCTGCAATTACAACCTAGAGAAAATCCTGGGTGTAAGTCTTGCTCTTCCTACAAAAACAAAAGAACTATTAAGATGACTATCACATCCATTCCCAGCATGCTTGGAGTCAGGGGTACAGACAGTAAGAACTAGAAATCCCAGATGCGACTGAGTAAATAGGTTTATCCCTGGGATAACCAAGACAAGGATCTATGACACTCCATAGGTGCACCACTTCTGGCAAGTCAACCAGAAAAGGGAACTCTGACTGGAAAAGAAAGCAAGAGAGAAAAAAGTTTGAGTTTGGAATCAGGGAAGGAGATAGCACAGGTCACAGAGTCCCTGATCAATTCCAAGTTACCCCAAAGGAAGTTTTCAGTGCCCTGAGCTTCAGGCTATAGTGATCAGACAGTCCCAGCTCTGCAATAGTCATCATGGAGAGAGGAAGAGAGCCAACTCGGTATGTGCCAGCCACATGCTAGCCAAGACCCAGCAGGATTCCAGGTTAGGGATACTAGCAAGCCTGGTTAGAGTTAGGAAAAGATCCCAGGGGTGAAGAAAAAGTAAAGCCAGTCATGTAGCAGTGGCAGGCAGCATTGGCCATCCACATTGGGCAGGGCTGGTTTGGGAGTTTGTATATGATAAGACACTTGGAGAAATGGCCTAAATATAAACATTATTAATAGTCAATTAATGTCAACCCCTTCACTCCCCTCTGTTTCCATATTTTAATTAAGCTGCCCTCTGCAATAAAGTATGCAACTGAATTTTTAAGTATTGGGATAGAACACAAGGAGAATTCTCCACCTCCATTTTCAGTGGTCTGGTCACCTCTCTTCCCTGGTGGTGCTACCCTCTGTCTAGTTATGATTCTGTTCTCACTTCCAGTAGTACTACAAATGGAAGTCTTTGATCATTTTCTCTAGTCCCTTTTTCCCAACTTCTGTTTAGCCAAATGCAGAGTTAGGTAGAATTGAAAATCAGGTTTACAAATTCTCCTACTGTGCATTGACAGTTGTGAAATCAGCAATTTAAGTAATCTAAACACCCATGCTGCCTGCTCCTCCAAAGTTGCTTTTGAGTCCATTGATGAAGAGGAGATGATGCTAAAACTGTACATTCCCCATTCCCATCTCCTGCAAGGTTGAGGCAAAGCCCTATGGCTCTCTTTCCCTCCTGTTTACAGGTTATCTAGCTAACATCACACTACTATTTTTATGTTATTCCAGCATCTTGGAATATTTTTAAGTTAAAAAAAAATTGTGCATCTTGCTATAAATGTAACACTCTCTTGAGTGCCCAAGACTTACTTTATCAAGAAATCCAAAAATGGAATCATCTAGAAAAATATTTCTTTCTCCAGCTTTCTGAACTTTAAGCAAAGCTGAGAAGATGAAATGGCAATTTTAGGTTTTGGATAGATGAATGGTGAGTTCAGAGAATGCAGTGAGTCAAAGCACCATATCCAGAAGATAAGTAATCTGCCCATCCCAAATGTCTGATGGAATAGACCGTTCCAGTAGACCACTAAATAATTTGGGGGGCTTTTAAGAACATAAATATTAACTTATTTAAGTGATAAAGAATAACAAACATTGTAGTATGTTGATCCAGACTGGGGCTGTCCAACTGGCAGCACACAGGCTGCTTGTAGCCCCCAAGGGGTATTAACCCTGAGCTCCTGGGCTAGAGACAGAAGACACATAAACCAGTTTAAGTGATCAGAAACTGGTTTAAAGATAAACCTGTAAGATATCATAAGTTCAGTTCACATAAAACAGTTTCAAAGTGGCCAAAACTGGTTTAAGATAAACTTGGTTGAATGTAGTATCAGACTTAAATGATTTTGATCAAACCAGTTTATGCAACTTCTGTCCCAGCCCCCTTCCTAGTTCAAGTTAAACCAGAGTCCTCCAGCATCCCAGCATGCTTTTGAGCCCTGGACTGATCTATGCTATCTGCTCCAGAGAGCAGGGCTGCCCCTCCCCCCCCCGCTCTCTAGTCAGAGCAGGGGCAGGGGCATGGCCAGATGTGGGTCTGGCACAGCCCCCTGAAGCAAAGAGAGCCTCTGCCCATCTATAGGAGCTCTATGAGACTAAGCAACCCTTTTATTCTGTTATTGGTCTTTCCAGATTAGGATTAGGCATCCAGCCAGGGGATCAATAGAGCTATGCCTATATTGTACCTTCCCCCTGGATTTCAGACTTCCAGATGAATCCCTGCCCTGCCAAAACAAATATTTAAGTCCTTATTAACTTCAGAAGAACTAGAATTTTAGGCTAGGCTGCACCTACACAAGGTCTCTGTCTCTATTATAGACGTGCATATATACCTACATGCATGCAAACACTGCCACTACAACAAAGCCATACATTAAAATTGGAATGCAGCCTAAAAGGTGCCCAAAGATTTAGTTATCTGTCAAGTATAACAATTTCTTGAAATACCAGAAAAAAAATCCAACAAATCTGACTCCTGCAATTGTTGATTTTGATTTGCTTTTCGGTCAGTTTAAGGAGCGAGGCGCTCCCTTCTCCTTTGGATAACTTTTAAAATGTAAAGTTTTAAAAGCAATAATATAGTTTTAAAATCTTTATGACAACACTATGCAAGACTTGTCATAGTAAAATGGGAAGTTTCTTGTCTGTTCTGCAATGCCTTTCTGCATAAATTGGAGCTCTGGCTCAATAGAGCAAACCCTATTAGCATGCATTTCACCTGTGTCTTCTTTATTTGTGGAAGTAAAATGCATAGTCCCTTCGTGGGGAAAGAAAAGGGAGTTTTGTTCAGTGCATCCAAATTAGGTAGTCTTTATTAGGCAGAACCCATCATATTTGGGTGGTGAAAACTTGAGCATTTATCAAGGTTCCATTCTACAATTCTTCTTTGTCATTGCTATCAAGTAACACCGAGCTTTTATGAAACTAAACTTCACAATATCTTCTGAAAATTCTTTCCACCTACAAATGAGCTATTCTAAATAAATAAAAAAGAACCCAAATGTATTAGATCTAAACTATTATCTTTTTTCATTATACATGCTCACTTTGTTTTCCAGTTGCCAAAAACCTGCTTCTTTACTCTCGGAACATGAGTAGTTTCAAGACCTTCTCTCTTAAGTAAAGAAGATTCACCTTAGGCAATCTCCCAGGAAATTAATAGACAGTTTAAAGCAGAATATAACTGTGGCAAAGCAGCTTTAGTGCTTTGTCACTTTAAGGGCTGGAGCAGCCAGCCACCAGATGTCTGACAAGGTTGGCCATTTTGGAGAGCTCTGTTATAAGAGCAGAGCAGTTGGTGTTTAGTGGCCCTGGGAGTAACATTGCCTGGCAGACCTCTTGCTCCAGGAATATCTCAGTGGTAAGGGTGTGGCTATGGGGAAGGTGGAGGCCTCATTGGTCCTGGATATGACCTGAAACTGTGCCCTGTCAGGATAGGGAGACCTGGTGGTCCTGCCTGAATTGGAGCAGGGCCACTTAAATGCCAGGTTCAAGGACCATCCCAGTGTAAGGCAGGTCTGGGTGCCTAAACCCCTGCCCCCACCTTTGGGACATGGCAAGTGGAGCCACCTGAGCCTACAGGGGTGGTTAACCATGACCCCAAATGGTTGGGCAGAGTAGCATGGCCCTGAGACAGGGCAAGGTAGGCAGGCCCAGAGTGGGGCAATGTTGTGAGGCCCTGGAGATGAGGAGGCAGTTAAACAGCCCGAGTAAGGGGATAGGGTGCTGTGGGGTGCAATTGTGAGGCCTGGGGTAGATGAGTCAGTTGACAAGGCCCAGTGTATGCCACTTGACTGGAGGCTGGGTGCTAGGCCAAATATATGAAGGCCCGGTGTGTGGCCAATGCTGAAGGCTGGGTGCTAGGCTGGATATGGAAGGCCTGGTGTGTGCACCAGAAGGGAGGCCAGGTGCTAGACCTAGGAATTATCTGCAAGACATGGAACATGTGTAGGGGTGGTTGGAGCACATACATCTGCTCCTTGACTTCAGGGCAGATTGAACGGCAGCCTCCTGCCTATTAACATCAAAACAGTAGAACATCAAGGCATGGTAGGAAAAAGAGGCAGGCGACTGGCCCAACGATAAAGGAGCAGGCTGGTCTTGCAACTGTGCCATGAGTTGGCTCCTGTTGTCACAATAACTTTTTAATCAGTTTATACACTTTGCATGCAAATAAATCAGTGTATAACACAGAAGGTCCATATGCTAAAGGAAAATATTAAAAGTAAAATTGAAAATAATAGCATGAAATGGCTGACAAATATTTTTCATCTGATTAAAAAAACTGAAGTGATCAGCAAGTTCCAAATCACCTAGCAATCGAAATCTAATTTAAAAAGGATTTTGATTTAACATTAAATTGTTAGTTTACTAGCTGTGAAAAATACCATACGTAATTATATTTTCATGATATAAGATAACTATATGCAGTACTATGAGTTTGCCACTGCAATAGACTCTTATAAAACCGTACCTAATTTGTAGGTTGGGGAATGGGTTTATTTCATACTCTGGTCTCTATTTTCCATTATGGTTTCTCACATTTTTGGACATGGGAAGTACAATATCTCTCTTGGTCAAGAACAAGTCCCTGCTGCTAGAAAAATTATTCAGAAGGCATATTGCTGTGAAACAGGTTGTTAAAAAGCTCTAAGGAAGTTTTTCGTTAGCATGTGGATAATGAGGTTGCCATTACAGCTTTCTTACCATTCCGCATTTGTGGTTTATTTATAACTACAGTAAAACCATGGTATTTTGTTTGCAATTGCCTTATTTTCTGCTTTGTAAAGCTGGTTCCACATGCCTGCTGCAGTTTGAAACAAAACCTTTTCTGAGCAGAGCTTCCTAATCTTGTGCATCACATTAAGGAGGAAGAATTTTGTATCAAAAGGCCA
>NW_017728931.1:57134635-57165318 GCF_001723895.1 Crocodylus porosus
GTCAGGATAGGGAGACCTGGTGGTCCTGCCTGAATTGGAGCAGGGCCACTTAAATGCCAGGTTCAAGGACCATCCCAGTGTAAGGCAGGTCTGGGTGCCTAAACCCCTGCCCCCACCTTTGGGACATGGCAAGTGGAGCCACCTGAGCCTACAGGGGTGGTTAACCATGACCCCAAATGGTTGGGCAGAGTAGCGTGGCCCTGAGACAGGGCAAGGTAGGCAGGCCCAGAGTGGGGCAATGTTGTGAGGCCCTGGAGATGAGGAGGCAGTTAAACAGCCCGAGTAAGGGGATAGGGTGCTGTGGGGTGCAATTGTGAGGCCTGGGGTAGATGAGTCAGTTGACAAGGCCCAGTGTATGCCACTTGACTGGAGGCTGGGTGCTAGGCCAAATATATGAAGGCCCGGTGTGTGGCCAATGCTGAAGGCTGGGTGCTAGGCTGGATATGGAAGGCCTGGTGTGTGCACCAGAAGGGAGGCCAGGTGCTAGACCTAGGAATTATCTGCAAGACATGGAACATGTGTAGGGGTGGTTGGAGCACATACATCTGCTCCTTGACTTCAGGGCAGATTGAACGGCAGCCTCCTGCCTATTAACATCAAAACAGTAGAACATCAAGGCATGGTAGGAAAAAGAGGCAGGCGACTGGCCCAACGATAAAGGAGCAGGCTGGTCTTGCAACTGTGCCATGAGTTGGCTCCTGTTGTCACAATAACTTTTTAATCAGTTTATACACTTTGCATGCAAATAAATCAGTGTATAACACAGAAGGTCCATATGCTAAAGGAAAATATTAAAAGTAAAATTGAAAATAATAGCATGAAATGGCTGACAAATATTTTTCATCTGATTAAAAAAACTGAAGTGATCAGCAAGTTCCAAATCACCTAGCAATCGAAATCTAATTTAAAAAGGATTTTGATTTAACATTAAATTGTTAGTTTACTAGCTGTGAAAAATACCATACGTAATTATATTTTCATGATATAAGATAACTATATGCAGTACTATGAGTTTGCCACTGCAATAGACTCTTATAAAACCGTACCTAATTTGTAGGTTGGGGAATGGGTTTATTTCATACTCTGGTCTCTATTTTCCATTATGGTTTCTCACATTTTTGGACATGGGAAGTACAATATCTCTCTTGGTCAAGAACAAGTCCCTGCTGCTAGAAAAATTATTCAGAAGGCATATTGCTGTGAAACAGGTTGTTAAAAAGCTCTAAGGAAGTTTTTCGTTAGCATGTGGATAATGAGGTTGCCATTACAGCTTTCTTACCATTCCGCACTTGTGGTTTATTTATAACTACAGTAAAACCATGGTATTTTGTTTGCAATTGCCTTATTTTCTGCTTTGTAAAGCTGGTTCCACATGCCTGCTGCAGTTTGAAACAAAACCTTTTCTGAGCAGAGCTTCCTAATCTTGTGCATCACATTAAGGAGGAAGAATTTTGTATCAAAAGGCCACGCTGCCATTATTTCTTCCTGATGACTCTCATTTAACAGCCATTAAAATGCAAATAGAACTATGATTTTTAGATCACAAAATTAACATTAACAGCTGGATGATTGATTAAAGGTCATGGCAACTGTATAACTTAATTTCTTATATAATTGTGTTCAGTTTTCTGCAGATTGTTTAGTTTTCTGCATTAATTTTATCTGTTGCTAAACACTGACAGCTACAGTAATTGGTGGTCTTTCATTTTAGTTATCATTTTGTGGACTGTTCCCTTTTGCTTTCCAGGTGTCAGAAGGAGACACACAAGTGACACTCCAGAACTTTACAACTAGCAGGTTTACAGATCAGGAACAGGCCTGCAAAGAGTTTATTACAGACAAGACCAAAATGATATTTCATGTGCAGCTAATAAGTTACCCCTCTAGGAATTTCCCTGTGTTTGCATTACAGAATGGGAGAGAAATAACTAATGAACTTCCCAAGGGGCTACAAGCTAAGCTGCTCAGGTCCTCACTGAGCAATCCTGTCTTAGTTCTGGTTTTCTGTAATGGATGCAGTGAGCACAGGCAGAGTTGTAGTATGATCAACTTTCAGATCATTTTTAGTTAATTCAGTGGTACAGAAAAGAAAGAGATTGCATCTCTCTGCACTTTTCCTTAGATCTGGAAAAATAAAAGTCAGATGTGATTCCTGCTGGAAAGCAAGATTTGGAGTTAGATTTTTCAAATGCTTAGCACCTGCAAATATGTCCAAATTACCAGCATCCAAGATGTTGAGTTCTTTTGAAATCTGGCCACTTCTCTTGGGCTTAAAACAGATGTCACATCTGAGGTAGCTCTAATTGATCTGAGTCAAAACCTAGGACAAGAAAAGAATGGCACAGCCCTTTACACACAGAGCTTGTCCCTGGAATGAATGGCAATTAACTTGAATGATAAAAGGCTTTCTCCCAGGAGAAGTGCAGCTGTCTCTTTTTTGGCCTTAGTACTTAATGGGACTTATACTATGAGCTTTTCTGAATATCTGGCTCTATTTGTGGGTCTGAGCACTTTTATGAAGATACAGCCAATTGGAATTCAATGAAGGCTGAATACACATATTCAAAAGATCTTAGAGAATTCTCCCAGGTTTGTTCTCTCTGTAGAAGAACTTCCCCAGAGAGCCCTATATGGACAAGGTGAGGGGAGAGGTTGCCATTGGCTTGGGCTGAAAAAACTGGAAGCAGAACATACTCCCTAAGTGCTTCAGCACTGGGCTCTTCCAGCCTGAAGCATTCAGGGGCATGTTCTGCCCTCTGCTTAGTCAGGATTGACACACGGGATCCCTGAGTGGTAGGGTAAGAAGGAAAGGGAACAAGTTTCTCTAGGATTCCAGACAACCACTCTGTGGATGGGTACCTGTACTCATTTAGTCTCCCGAGAGATATTCTCCCAGGATCCATTTCAGTTGGGTTTTCCCCAAGTATTTTTCTCCCAGAGTGGCTATGATTGGTCTAGGAGAAGAATAATGAACATCTGAACTCTCTCAGGAGAAACTGAATGTCTGTACATAGCCTTACTATGAAGGGACATGTAAGATGGTATAACTTGCACCACCTGCTTTGCCAGCCCAGCTAGCACCTTAAACTCCTCCAGTTCTCCAGTTAGACTTCTTTTCCCTCTATGGCTGTTCTGTCTGCTTAGAACATTAACAAAGACACTCATTTTGTTTAGTTATGGTGAGTGTTTTTGTGATGTTCACTGGGCATGTCTACACATGCAATTAATGTGACTGAATGTACTCTGGCTTAATCTGAGCTAGAGGAAACTAATCCTGACATCACCATCTATATGTAAGTTTAAGTACAATAATTTAGTGCTCTGCCAGATACCACTTGTATCCGATGGGATTATCCATCAGCACAGTAAATTAGCCTGCTGCACCCTAATTGCTGTGCATGTGTAGACAGTGACACTTTACTGTGCAGCAAAATAGTCTGTTGCACAGTAAAGCGTCTTGTTTAGTTGCACCCACTGGATACCAAACTGAGGATATTATTTCAGCATTTAAAAAGGATCAGAGAAATGTAGCAAACAAATCAAAGACAAACAACATCTAAGGGAAACTATAGAACTCCAAAGGCTGAAACACGTTTTATATTACCATTGTCAGGTAAAAAAATAAGCAGATCAAGAAAAAGTGAGATGAATATTACTTTGTAACAACTTATGTTGGTTAATTACACAGGATTTTGTGGGGGTGTATGGAAGCAGATATTGCTTTTTATTTCTGTAGAGCCATCAATTCCCACACCCCCTCATTGATGACTGGGCAGCCATAAAACTCTGAGTCACTGTGGAGATTTCCAGAGTCCTAACTGTGATTAAAGTCAGCCTTAAGAACTCAGGAAACAAATGGTGAGTTTGAAATGGCCCAATTTAGGCAAATCATGATAAACAGGAATAGAATGGTTATTTTCTTACAAGCAGACAAAAGGATGTTGCTTGAAGGATCCCACTTACTGAAATGAAATTGGCCTTTAAAGTTTTGTCATAGGCGACAGCATAATGAGTCCATTTCTGTTTAAATTAACTCACTATCCTCACAGTAGAATTCTTTCAGATCCACATAGTGCTTCATCTTCAATATTCTCCACTATTTATACGCATATTTCTGAGGTGCTCTATGTGTATGAAGTGAGCAGAATATCATGGCAAATATGAGATTTTTTTATGGAATTTGGATCTTAATTTAGTTCCTGTAAAAATGGTACTGATAATGTGGAAGTTTTGTTAATCCACAGAACATTGATAGCATAAGCAATGGCTTCTCACTCCTTGATCCACGTCCCAGTATGGACAGACTACTTCTTCATATCTCTGTCCAGTCAGTTCCTGACTTCTGTGAAAGGATAACAAAAGGGGATTGCAGATAGGGAATGGGGAAGAATATGTGTTGTAGGGCTGTGTGAAGCTTCGGTCCCTGACTCAATTTGGCAGAGATTCGGCCCGATTTGGTGGCCAAATCTCCAAATTGAATCAAAGGACCCTTTAATCTCTCCAAATCAAATCTGAACCCTCTGAATCGATTTGGAGAAATTCAGAAAGATTCAGAGATTTGGACATAGAGACAGCTTTAAATGTTTTTTCTACATACCTCTAGGTAGCAGGGGCTCGTGAGTGCTGTGATGCTGGGGAGCATGGAGTGTCCCACAGAAACATGGGGGGCTTTCCAGCATGCTTGGCAGCTTCTGGTCTACTTCTGGGTCTGCCGTGGAGCATGCGGGGGGACTCCCTCATGGCCCCCCAGCTTGGTGACTGGTGCCTTCTGGGTCTGCGGGGGGCACCCAGGGTCACCCCTGCAGCTGATCACTGAGCACTTCCAGTCTACTTCCGGGTTCACCGCCAAGCACATAGATGGCCCCACCCCGCACTCCTGTGGGACACTCCATTCATCCCAGCATCACAGCAACCACAAGCCATGCCTGCTACCTCAAGGTATCTGGAAAGAACTTTTAAAGCTGTCTCTATGTCCAAATCACTGATTCTCCAACTCAGCGTTGAAACTTCAGATTTGGATTCCGCCGAATCAAATCAGGGACAGTGATCCAAATCAACGAATTGAATCACCGTCCCTGACTTGGGCCAAATCCGAATCTGAATCGAATAGGACCCACTTTGCATGCCCCTCATGTGTTGTCATATAGAGATGTGTCTCCTTGCAACTTGACTGGAACTACCAAATATGTTTCACATATGCAGCCAAGAGGCAATCAGATAAGATTAATTTTTGTTGTTCCCAAGTGCTGACTGATTCATCAGCCTCATTTCGTATGAAACCCACGCAAATAAGGGGTCTTTTTATATAATTTCAAAAGTCTACCTACAATTTCTGGACTTTTTAAAATCAAACTTGATTGTCCTATATACTTTTTCTTGTTTAGGAGTGAAAACACGTGAGTGAGAAACTGCTCTATAGTCCTATCTCATACTAGAGTTAAAAGGATGACTATATTGCCATAATATTGAGGATTAATGTACAGAGAGAAGTGATCTGAAGAGAGGAAAGTCTACAAATCATCTCATTTTTTACAATAGTGTGGTTAAAAGAAAAGAGCAACAATAGAGGTCATTTATATATAAAAATATTTTGTAAACATTTGTGAAAAATGTACTCACTAGTTCAAGATCCTCTGGTGTTTAGTAAATGGCAGGAAGTAAAGGACTCTAAAAATAGCCTGAAGAATAGTAATGCTTGAAACAGAAAAAATAAAATAGAATGCTGCTGTGATTTCAAGGGAGCACACACACAATGGGTGAAAAAATCTTCTCTGTGAGTTGCCCACATTTTTTGCTAGGTCAATCAGTATGCAAGTGAGATGCAATTTTAAGAACAGCCCCGTCATGGTGGAAAAGGCCATCTTGCTTAACAAACACAAGTGAATAATATCTCATTAAAATAAACGGTGGGTCCACAATTATTCAAAAAGGAGCAGTGTACACTAGTTTGAAAGACCTGATATGTTCATTAGCTGCTAATAGAATACTTTTGTGCAGCTAGAAATATGTATGATCCAGACTCATTTAAGGAAGATTTTGATACCTAATATAATATCCAATAATCCTTTGTTATGCATGTTTTCAAAGCTTATTTTTCTTCACTAGTAATTTTGTTAAGATGCATTTGTATTGAGCCCTTGGCAAAAATGTTTCTTCCATTATATAAGCACTAAGTGGTATTATTATTATTCACTGAGATTCTCTTAATGGCTTAATTTTTGTAAACACCTGCTCACTTTAAAATATGGTTATCTCTTTGTTTTGCCAATATATTCAGGATCCATGGGATTTTGTGTATTTGGGAAAGGTGTTCATATGAATTTGTGTTTTATAGTCAGATGCTTTAATGTTGTTCTTGCATATTCTGTGTGAATTCGTGCTAGTATATCTTTCTGGCTTGTTCTGTTAGCCAGAACCTTAAGGGCAGAATTCTGTGTTACTTTACATGCCCAAATGGCAGCATCCCTGCTACAGAAGTGCCAGTAGTGTAATGATGGGTGGGAGAGTGAGACTTGAGCCCCAGGTGCTGCAACAATGGGAGCCGGTTGTGAAGGAAGGGCTGGAATACAGGTAGGGAATCATCTTATCCTCCTATTCCCCATCCTGCACCCTGTACCTACCCTGCAGAAGCTTTGGCTCTGGCACCAGCTCCAGCAATGGCACCAGGGATAGCAGAGCAGCAGCAGCAGTGCAAAAGCAGCAACTGAAGGATCACTGCTGTAGGAGGGGGTAGGCAAAATCAACCCCATTTTTTTCTGGCAAAAATCAGTGGTCAAATCACCATTTGATTCACATGTTAATGGCCAAAAAAAGGGTGATATCCTCCATGCATCAGTGAACTTCTGGGTGCTGTTCCTTTACAGCGCACTACTACGACCCACTGAAGAATATTTTCGGCACGTATGAACATAAGCTTCCCAGAACTATTAAGCATGTGCAGTGGGCTTCACTCTGGAAAGGCAGGGATGAGACATGCATACCCGAGCATACATTTCAAAGCTGGCAATGGGGAGAAGAAGAACGCCCTCTCATGTTTTAGCCTGTTCTGACATCAGCTGCAGAAAAACAAGCCTGTGGCAGAACACTTTAACCTCCCTGGATGTTCCATTGCTGCTGACCTGGGGGTGGCTGTTCTCTGCAAACTTTTAAAGAAACAGTTTGATTGGGAAATAGTGGAACAAGAAAGTGTCCAAGCCACTCACCTATTGGCCTGAAAGATAAGAGAGCTTTTCTCCTCTGAAATCTAATGCCTCTCTGGAGCCCTGTACCTGTCCAACCAGAGCTCGGCCCCTCTTTGTTGTTGTAAAGGTACCATGACTTAAGAACCTGGCATTTCTTTACTTTTGCTGCTTGCATATGAGTGTATATTCTTAATTTGCTCAGTTATTTGGCCCAAATAAAGTTGATAGTGAACTCCCTTCTTCCTATGAAACTGCCATTAAATGAGGCAATCTACTGGAGCTGAACAAATAATTTAGAACAGATAACTCATCTGATAAGTTTTGCCTCTCCTGCTATTTGCAAATTGCCTGTGAACTGATTGCCGTGATCTGGAGTGTAGTTATTATTTGAAATAATGTATCAAGCAATTCCTCTAATAATTGTTCATCTGTAGTTTATGCATGAGTAAGCAATATTGGGGAAAATTCTAGTTTTGGGGGGGTTTTTTGACCTAGAGGTTGCGGGGCATGCTTTTGTACTTTGATTTCATAGCGTAACTCTTAGAATCACATTTTTTGTTTAAATACTCATATTTATTCATTCAAATGCTGCTTTCCATAGATGTTCTGCCATGATAACTTTAAATCTAGTATGTCCATAAATGATCCTCCCAATAAACTGAGTAATTGAATGGGTCATTTTGAAAGACTGTTTTAGCCAGTTTCCAAAGCATTCTTGTGGGTGGAAAAACTAAATGAATATACACAGAAAAAATATTAGCAAATTTTTCTCATTTGCTATCGAATATGAAACAACAGTGAAAAACAAAATGTGCAATATTTCTTGGGATAAAAGATTTTCCCTGATATAAGGTATGTTTTGTTCTTCAAACTTACAGATCCCTCTACAGAAAATGAATTATAGTATATCAACAGTATATCAGGAGCACAATTGATTCTTAAAGTATCACAGGAATGTAAGCATTTGTGATATTTCCCTGCTGGCAAAAATAATGCAGTTATAGAAGTTAGGGTAGAATTAAAGCTTTATTGTTTCTGTCTTTGAAAATATGTGGTGGTGACATTAAAACTAATTTTTAGATCAGTAGAAGTCCATGCTACTTGTAGTTAAACAGTGAGTGGGGAAAGAATCCAATGAATACTTGTTCTGAAGCTTTTGTCTCCTGCTTTACGGCTAGAACCTGTGGGACAGGAACCACTACTATACTATGTTTGTACAAGGTCTATTACAATAGGTGTAAAGCTTTCAGATGATGCTCTTACACCTGTAATTAGTATTAACAGTCCTTTAATAATAACTGAAAATTATTTTGATTTAATATTAATTTCAAACCCGTCCTCTTTGCTTTCAGCAGACATTCATGCAACCAAGTTTCACTTTCACAAATACAGAGGGTTAATGTTCACCTTTGAATTGTCAGATATTTAGCAAACAAATTTCAAATTGATGCTGTCACTGCAGCTGTCAAAAATCTATTCTGATTTGGTTGGGTGACTTACCTAAACAATCAGAGAACAGAAACAATGCCAGGAGATTTTTGTAAGACACCCCACAATGAAAATTAGCATGTATATATAATTTCTTCATGAACTGTTCAAATAAAAAGGACATATTTGTAAAGAAATTCTTGGCTATTTAAAAAACAAAATAAAACAAATGTCATTCTGTGTTCACAAATCGAAAAGGTGATGGAAAATTTACAGATTGTTATGAAGTATTTGTTCTACTCTGTTCATTAATACAGGTTTTCTCCCAAAGATCTCTCTTAAAATCCTACTGCACTCCGTGTTAGCAGACAGATTCACAGTTTAATGCATCAAGGTAAGTTCTCTGATACAAGAAGGGAAAGTAACCAGGAGTTACAAAAATGCTCATTAAAAGAACATTAAGAGGGGTCAAAAATGTAAACTGCTCATGTTGGATTGCAGGAGGTAAGATATGCTGTTGTATGCTTTATTGAATAAGTCAGAGTAAGACTTGAAAGATCTTAGTGCTTCTTACTTACTCTGTTGTAAGTATCCACTGTTGCCTTCTCTAGATCAAGAGAAATATTGCTTGCTATACAGCAGTCAGTAATTTTCTCCATTTGCTTTCAATTTTTAAAACAGCAGAGTTTCCTCAATTGATATCAGAAACAACAAGCTTTTCCAGGGCTGTTTGACTCAGCCTCATATTTGATAAGGACTAGGAGCCACTAGGGCTGCCTAAGGAATTGGAGCATCACATCACCTGCCATGACCAACTTGTCCCATTCCTAAACAGGAGTATCCTCACTGGGAAGACAATTCTTTATGCTCCAAGGAGTATGGGTCTATTTCAGCTGGTGCCTTTGGGAAAACAAGCATTACTGAAAGCAGATGGTAGTTCTCACTCATTTTTTCCAGAGTTGCAGGGTATGGATTACTTCAACCTTTTGCTAGGAAAAAACCCCAAAATTGAGCATCACTATTGAGCTGCTCCACTCACACTACAGCAGCACAGTCTGTTGTGTGGAGTGAATGCACATTTAGGCTAGGGACAGACACTCAAAAAGCCTGAGCCTGAATTGACTCAATCTTTGCAAGTTAGTGTAACCTGGCTACGCTAAATCAGTTTTGTAGCCAGACAGACATCCCAGAAATGCAGGCACATGCCTGCAGTGGCTCAGGCTAGAAGCCAGGAGGTGCTAGAGCAGCCCTCCCTTCCCTTGCACAGAGTTGAACTGGGGGGGAGGCGTGGCCAGGCCCAGACAGGATGCTCTGATTAGAGACAGCCCCTCCCCTCCCCTCTTCCTAAACAGCCCAGGAGGGAAAGTTTATCACCTCTAGCTCAGTGTTTAGCACCCCATTAAAAAAACAGAGGGACATTACCTGTTGATTCTGCCTTTGTCCCATGTGCCACAACTCAGAAGTAGCCAGCATGTGGTCTGCCAGCTAATGCTGAGAGGTGTCTGTGAGAGACAGAGGCATGCCTGCTTAGCAGAGAGTGGGGAGGGGAGGGAGTGGAAGGGAGCATGTAGACGCTGCTGTGCTTGCAAGTCTCTGGCAAAGCTGCAGCCAGGGAGCAGAGGGGAGGGGCCAGCCCTGCTGTGGAGCAAAAAGCCCCACCCAACCCAGAGAGCATGCTGGGATGCTGGGGGAATCTGAATTAATTGAAACCAGGAAGGGGTCTGAGACAGACATTGCATAAACTGGTTTGGCCCAAATCAGTTAAGTCTGATACTACATTCAACCAGGTTTGTCTCAAACCGGTTTCAGCCATTTTCAGACTGGCTTATGTATACTAAACACCTTTTTTGTTACAGGTTTAAACCAGTTTCTGATCACCTAAACCGTAATGTCTTGCCTTAGCCTTAGGCTGCTTAGCTTTACCTATTGCTCCAGCATGTTTACATGGCAACTGGAAGTTCCCCAAGTAAGAAATACCTTGAACTTGTTTCCCCTCTTGTGTGACACCATCATGTCCTTGATAAACTGGTTGCACAGACTTTTGAGGAAAAATGGTCACTCAGATCAAATTATGAAAGCTAATGAGGACTCTAACTAATTGCCGATAATTACCCATATTTGCTTTAAAGAATTTTCATGTCAGCTCTTCATAGTGTAATGAGGCCAAGCTAGAGAGCTGGACCCAGCTGGTCCCAATCAAGAGATCAGGGCAAGTCATCTCCAAAGAAAGGCCACCTTCAGCAAGCCCAGAGCAGTGCCCTGGTCCCAGCTGGGCTGAGTGAAGCACTCAGGGTTGCCAATCCCTTGAAGCTACAGGCAGAAGGCCCCACCTGCTCCAGCCCTTAAAAGCCAGGCCCATCTTGCAGTCTCCTTGTGTGGTAAAAGGTGAGAGTTTTTGCTCCTGATCTCTAGTGTGCTTCCTTGGTGGTCTTTTGGTTTTACTTCTTGGATCTGACTCTGGCAAGACACTTAACATCCCTTGATTTTTTGGTTATCTTCTCATGATTCTAGTTTGACCTTCAGCTCTGGTTTTTGGTTTCTGATCTCAGTTAACTCTTGTCTTACCTTATCTCTGGCTTCAGCTTTTTACTCCAGCTCATACTGAGTTTGGCTATGGCATCTAAATCCAATTCTGACACCAGACCCTTCTGGACCACAGATCCCTGGAAAGCCAACTTGAACTACCTCTGTGCTTCAGGTAACTAACCTAAGCTGGACTGCCTATGCCCTGGTATGTAACAATTCAATCCTTTGGTAGAGAATTACACAAAAAGCAGGTGTGCAGACAGATATTAAAACCAATATGGAGACTGAAGTTACTTTTAAACCTGTGTTACCATAAATGTACATATATAGTGCTATGAAGGGGTTTGGAATTTCAGAGACAATTGAAGAATATAGGCCTTTGCCTTTCTTCCTCAAGAATCACTGATGAGAAAAACACTATTCTCTGGGCTCTCCATTGACATCATTTGCAGCCGAAAAAAAACCCCTGTTGTATGTAGTGAGTGCATCTAGTACAGATCTCTCAAAAGAGCATGCCCCTTTTGAGGGGAGGAAAAAATCTGGGTAGTCTGGTACAAAGACTTGTCATCATTCAGAGGTCATTATTTGCCAGGTAATGATTCCTGTAACTTCAGACTAGAATTGCTTTTGTCTGAAAATGCCAAATCAAGTGATGTATTTTTTTTTGTAAACCTCCCACTTGTTTCCAAAGCTATGGAATCAATCTCTGCCCTGCACTCTTCCACCTAGTTCTCATCATCTATCAGCAAAATGGGTGTCCAATCAGTTCCAACCTGTGAAACCAGAGACATTAGCAAATTTTCAAAATTGTCATGCACAACTGAAAAATGCTGCAAATGCCATTTGACACATGCAAGCAAACAGGATATTTAACTGATAAAAAGCTAAAGGAGAAGTTTGAAGAACGTAGCTTGGTTTGTTGTCACAGTAGGGTTTGACAACACTACTGCAGAGGTTTTAAAATCAGATGGCAACCAGTGGGCTTGTGTCTTTTGCAAAGTATACCAGACTCTGAAATGTAGGCACTGCTGGCTTGTCCAAAAGTAGAATTAAGTGAGAAGGCACAATCATTTAGTTTTGTAATTCTTTGACATCTGAGATTACAAATGGATAAGGATCCAGGATTACATTCCTTAATGCATTGTGCAGCCAAGGCAGGGGGTGCTAGTATGATAATGATTGTAATACTACTGCGTTCTATCCTATTCTATATCCTGGTATTACTAATAGTCTATACTATTATTCAGAGTTTTGAACCACTTCTCTACTTGGCCATGTTATACAATATTTAAAAAAATACTGTTTAGAAACCTCTAACAACTTTCTCCTGGCATATTTTATACTGTGAGCATTAATCTCAACTTTTCAAAGGCAATAAAAGATTTTGAAAATAGTATTATTATCAGTAGCACCTTTATTAATATTTAGTGCTGTTCTAGTAATTAAATGTTTAAGTATTCCAACCCAGGGGCTTCTGGCAGCTGTCCAGGTAGAAACAGTTTCCAGACATGCCATTTTTATTTAATTGCTTTGTTCTGACCAGTCCTAGAATAAAGCTTTAGTTTATTAAAATATTGCTTTTGTACCCCAAGCCTCATTTCCTGGCTGGGAAAGAGGGTGTCTTAGAAATAAGCTCTGTTTTGATGAATACACTGTAAAAATCAATAAACTTTTTGTTTATCTTATTTATGGTATTTTGAAAAGTTGATATTGGATAAGGTCTTGTCATCTTTACTCAGGCAAATCTCCAAGTGATTTCAGGAGAAGGCTTGCCTAAGGAAATGGACATGTGACATATTTACTCTGCTTCAACTTACATTGGTTATACGGGAATCTAGAGCACACAGACAATCCTCTCTCCTGGAACAGACGCTGGCCATCCTAGCTTTTTCCTGTGTTAATTCTATTCAAGATCCAAGTAAGTTACACTGGCCTTTTCACTAGTGTAAGGACTAATTATAGCATGTTATGTGTCCAAGTCCAAAGTAAAATATATAGGATTTCACTTAATGTGCACAGGAAGGATGTTGCAGCTGAATTCTGTACTGAGATATTGCCAGGTGTCAGTGTTCACACATAAGTCTGATTTTTCTAAAGAAAGACTTAGCCACATACATAGGCAGACCCAGGATTTTGAAAAGGGGAAATGCAGGAGCAGTGACTGGAGCTGCAGTGGTGGCTGCACCTCCTCTCCCACACTCCTCCGTCTCTCACAGGCAGGCAGACCATGCACCAAGACAGCAGATGGGGACTTCAAGTCCCTGAATTGGGTAAGAATCTCTTCCCCATGTCTGGCAGACCCTCTTCACTTAGGCCTCTGGGTGCAGGAAGGGGAGACCTATAAGCCTGCCACCACTGCTATCCCAGCCCCTCCTGCCCTGCTCCAGCCAGAGCTGCTCGAGGAGCTGGCTTAGGTAGAGACAGAGACAGTGATGAGCAAGTGTCTCCCGCCCCACCACCACCACCAGTTCCCTGTGCAGCCTACCTGGAGCAGGACAGGAGCAGATCTGGACCTGCACTGCCTTTACACCCACACCCCTGGGTCTGCTTGGGAAAGCAGAGGTGTAGGTAGGGATGGGAAGCAGAGGGTGGGAATGGGAGGGGAAGTAGGTAATAGGATGGAGAGGTGCTGCTGAGCATTTAACAGAAGAGTAGGGGTTGGGGCAGGGAGGGAGAGATCCAAGACTATGGGGGCAAGATTATTACCTGCTTCAGCAACATAAGGGGGAAAAAAAGTCCCCAGCAGCTGCTCCCATAGCATAGTTTGAAAAAGGGAGTGTGGCCATGGCATCATACCCTGGGTCTGGATCCACCTCTACTCACACAAGTAACTATAAGCACATGAGTAGTTTCATTAATTTCACTGGTATTACTCATTGCCTAAATGTAAGCATGTGGATAAATTATACCAGTATCTGGGCCCTAATTTATATAAAATAAAGCAGGCAGAGCCGTCCCTTGGGTAGGGTGAATTGGGGTGATCACCCCAAGCCCCACACTTTGGGGGCCCCTGCAGAGCAGAGCAGAGCAGAGTTGCCCCTCCCACAGGGCCCACCTGGAGCTGATGGCTCAGCCCTGTGTGGCAGAAGACGCATACAGCCACTCACCACCCACCTCACCGCACACCTCCAGCTTTGCATCCTCTGAAGTGCGGCTCGTCCAAGGTACACAAGATCTGCCTGGCCCCGGGTGCCAAATTTCATTGCTATGGCACTGCTGTGCCTTGCCTTTACAGGGATCCCATGGCCCTGAACAGTGTTAAAGGGGCATCGCACAGGCTGATTTGCCCCTGGCCCTGGCCCTGCACCCCCCTAGGGTCAGCTCTGAAAGCAGGTTATAGCCATTTGCATCATTACAGTGAATGTCACCTACTATTTCAGGGCCCAACTTTTATATAAATGTTCCATTTAGATGCCACCATCTTGAGTGGCTGGACCTGAAGAGTAAAATAAAGTCGCATCTTCAATCTTTTATTACCAAAACAACCCAGTAAATTTCCCCTCTCCATCTTACAGGTTGGGAAGAAGCTTTTGTGTAGCCTTGTTTTTTCCATGTTCTTGTCAAACTGTGGTGCAAATTTGGTTGCTGGAACATAAGTATATGAGTCAAATTTGAAAATCAAAGGTGGAGAAGTTTCACGTATGACAAGGGGTATACAGGGCACTCTCATATCTCCCCACTCCTCCTCCCCGGTTTTCTTAAAATATAATCTTCATTGTCATGGGATGGGGTCCTGCAGGATGGCCGTGATCTCCCCAAGGCCCCCCTACTGTCCCAAGTTGCCCCAATAGGCTCGTCTACCACGGCTTTGATGGTATGAATGATAGGGAGGCTGCCTTTCAGTCCTCTTGGACACAGTCTTGATTGACTCTCTGGATCCCATGGGTTTCCAGACCCCTGGTGGATCCCACTCCAAGATAGATGTCACAACGGGTGTTTCAGGGCACCCTAGCCTTATGGGCTATGCATGGCTCCAACCACCCCTTTACCACGCCCCAAGCCTCGCAAATGGTACCAACATTGTTTGGTCCGGGCCTTGTAATTTGGCCCCCTTGTCCTCCCTGAGCCTGCTACAGCCCTGTCTCACTCTGTGCCTCACTGGGACTTGGGCTTTCTGCAGCCTAGTCTGGCTCTGTACCTCACTGGTGCTCAGGCTCTCTGCAGCCCTGTCTCAATCAGCACCGCATTGGCGCTTGGGCTCCCTCATCACAGTCCTGTCTCGCTCTGCACCTCACAGCCCTGCAAAGTACTGCACCATCTATGGTGCTGGGGTCCATGCACCCCAAAATGCTGTGCCCTCTCTGGCACTGGGGTCTGTGCATGACAAGTGCTGTGCCCTTACTGGCGCTGGGGTCTGCTACGCTGCCCTGGGTCCCCTATGAGGCCGCCTCCTTCCCCTAATAGCCTCACCCAAACCACCAGTGCTATACAACGATAAACAAAACACAAGCCCCTGGGCTGTAACATAAATTCAAGCTGCCTGGCTATAATGTCATTTAAGCTCAACCAAGAAATACTCTATCCCACAACAGTATCAGGAGCTGCTCGTGCACTCAGGCCTCTCCCCTTTGCTTGCTCTGGGAAAGCTTCTTCCCCCTTGGCTGCTGGCAGGGAACTGCACTCCTGGCCTCTGCCCTGGGGTTTATATACAAATCAGGCCCTGCCCCTTCCGGTCAGCTGGCTGCTGACAGGTATGGGCCACTAGCTCGTTCTGGCTGCCCTGATAACCAGAAGCTGTGGCTTCTACCTCACTGCTAGGCCTTTTTCCCTAGCAGTTTCAGCTCTTTAAAGGAGCAGGGCACCCTAGTGCACTGCAACATTCATTAATTTTTTTCTTTCTGAAACTCTTATGAAAGAAGTGGGCCATGCTTAGCTTATACATTAAGGATAAAATTTCATTTTAACTTCTTTAAGCCTTGCTGGATATGTAGTAGAGTAGGGTTGGCTTCTCTGAGGATCCCAGGCCCATTCTCAGTACTAGTGAGGACAGGAAGTAGATAGCACACTAATGAGAAGTAGCCAACCTGCCAGCAAGCAGCACTGCAGGGATGGGACACTGTGCCCACTTGCGTATAACTGTTCCTTATAACAAGCCTCCTTGTTCTCTACTCAGTGCTAGATTGCATCTCTGCTTTGCTGTTGCATCCATACATTCAGGTGGACTCAGTTCCTTACATGTCTACCTGAACTCCTCCAACTGCAGTGTGTACACTTTATGAGGTAACACTTGGCCAAAGACAAGGATTTGCCTGTGGTGACCATCATACAGTTTTAGCCTTTCAAGCCCTCCACAGTATCACAGTCCTTTCCAGAATAACTCAAAATTATTTGGAATATTTTGGCTAAGGACAGGCATTCAAAAACCCTGAGCCTGAATTGATTCAATCTTTGCAGGTTAGGCTAGCCTGCTGAGGCTGAATCAGTTTGTAATTGCACAGACACCCACTCTGAACTGAAAAACATGCAGGCACATGCCTGCAGTGGCTCAGGCTAGAAGCTGGAGGGGACGGACTAGAGCCCCCCTCCCTTCCCTTCTATAGTGCTGATCTGAGGCCAGGCCCCAGCAGGATGCTCTGATTAGGGAGGGGTGTAAACCCCCCCACACCCTATTTGCACCATCCCAGGCTTTTCCCCACTCACTGTTCAAGGGGCAGGGGTGTTGCCAGACCCTCCATCTGTTGATACAGACCTTTTCAATCTCCATCTCCCTGCTTCTTCAGACTGTCTGTAAACCAGGTGATTTCTAACACCTTTCTCTGCCCCTTCTTGAAGACTGACAGATTGCAGCCAGTTTATCAGCCCATCAAGCCCTCATAGATTTCAAGCTCTTCTTAACTGCAGTGTGCATTTGCATTTGCAAGCCACTAGCTGATTGCCTTTATTCCAGTGAAATTGGAGACCCACACCTCTCAGCAGTAGCTAGCATTGCTGGGGGGTGGGGAGGGGAGGAGCATGACCAGATGCCAGGTCCCTGCCCTGGGAGAGGGGCAGGAGGGGAGGATCCCAGCTCGAGCAGCCAACAGGGAGAATGATGGGAGAGAGGGGGAAGCCTGGCAGCTGCTGCAGTCCCTCAGCCAGCCAGAGCAGTGATAGTGATCTAGCTGAGAAGCAGAAGAGCGGGCCCAACATTGCTCTGATCTGCTCCAGCAGACAGCCCCACCCAAGCCAAAGATTATGCAGGGATGCTGGGGGAGTCTGGTTTAACTTAAATCAGGAAGGGGTCTGGAACAGACATTGCATAAACTGGTTTGACCCAAATCAGTTAAGTCTGATACTTCATTCAACCAGGTTTATCTCAAACCAGTTTCAGCTATTTTCAAACTGGTTTATGTGCACTGACCATCTGTTCTGTTACAATTGGTTTGTGTGTAATGTCTGTCCCTAGCCCTCCTCTACCCAGCCAGAGGGACTTCTGTTGAGATCTTCCCATTTTATAGGGGGCAGGGCTGAGGGATGACTTTATCAGCCAAGAACCAGAACTTATAGGCCATCAATATAAGCCTGTCAACAAAAACCTCCTTAATGTTTAGACTTCATAATGCCCATTTGTCTTACAATAAAAAACAAGTTTTAAATGAGGTCTTTTAAATGAGGAAAATATCAAGCTTTTAAAAATACTCCTATGCAGCCAAGGGATTTAATTTACACAACTGTATACTGCTAAGCAAGTGACCTCCTAAAATAAATGTTCAGTTTACAGTCTTGTGACACAAGGCTTTCTCATGGAAACACTGACCCTACATATTAATTCTGGTGAGGAAAACGTCATTGCTAGTCTACTGCAAGAATTGTCTAACTCATTTTCTCAGCAAGAGCCAGACAATGTAATTCTAGTATTTGCTGCACCACTTCCTGGCTTTTCCCTACTTTTACAGTCCTACATTTTGCATGGATTTGCAACTACATCATTCATAATGTGGAGGAGGGAATGGAAGCTTCACATTTGAAATAGGTTGTTCAAATATAAATTCAGAGGGGTGAATTTAGTTCCACATATCAATAAAGCTCATGAAAAGACAGTCTTAGAGCAAAAATGTTAAGCCAGAGCACAGCATGAGAGTGCCTCATGCTGTATCAGTAACTGAAGGATAAAACTCCATACAGGAACATCTTTGATGTCAAAAATTGCTATCAAAGAGCCAGGAAATTCATTATGAACTTGAATTCCAAACATCTGAAAGTGTGAATACTGTTAGTAAATGACAATAACCTTACCTCTGCCCAGCAGACTCATATTTCTTCTTTGTTGTTACTTTCCCATCTACTATATAAAATGTGCATATTTGTATTTGAATATTTTCTAAGGGGTTTGAAAGAAGTCCACAGCTGCAGGCAGGGGAGGGGATTTTAAATCTGCAACTACAGGAGAGAGGTTATATTTTTCTGAACTGGAAGAATACTACAGTCCCTATATCTTGCAGACTCTGAAGGTGTAATATCAATGCATTGCTATTGTTATGGAAGGGGACCTGTTTTCCAAACCAAGTGGTATGGTGCTTGAGGATGTGGTCTTCCTTTCTCCCCCAAATATAGAACAGTGTATATCAGAAGGAACTAAATCCCTTGAATCTCCTCAGCAACAAAAGTCTCTTCAAGAGACAACCGCTTCAGTGGCATGTGGCAGAGAGGCTTAGGGAGAAGCTGAATTGGTTCAGGTAGCAGGGCATAGATCTTAATAATGATTTCTGTGGCCATTACTGGCACCACAGTTGAATCTAGGAGTAGAACTCCAATGAGTATATGCTGAATTTACTGAGGATTAAACAGTTGTGCCTAGTGGGCATGTGGAGTCAAGAGAAGATAAAAAGCACAGGTACTGAGATGGGAGCTCTGGCTTTTGGTAATTGTTTGGGTACAGCAAAATAACAAATCAGTGAATTTTAGCCTTTTTTGTTCTCATGGAATATTTTCATATGGATCATAAGTAGCACCGGTTCTAAATTGTGGGCCCAGCTCACTAATATCATGACCTAATTGTGGCAGGGGCTGCCATTTTCTTGGCCAAATCATGGTGCCCCCCACCCCTTTCTCCCTGATTGGCTAAGAGGAAGTTTTAGGGCCAGGTTTAATTGCAGCAACAGAGGCCTTCATCCCAAAGGCCTGATTGCCGCTGAAAAGTCTATACCCTCCTGCCCCACCTCACTAGAAGAAGCAGGAACAGAAGTGGTGGTCATCTACCCCACGTTGTTTCTCACAGGCAGGGAGGAAATTCCCTTTTAAAAAATGCTGCTTTGCTCTACCAGACTTACAGCTAATTGACAGCAAGTCTGATGCTGAGTTCAGCATCAGCCAATCAGCAGTGATGACAGTGAGCTCAGCACAATCCCTCCCCCCCACCCTCCAGGCTGCTACACTTTTTCTGCTTTTCTTGCTTTCCCCAGCCTACAGAAACCATCTTGTTGCAACAAAATGCCAGGATATGGCTACTTGCTGGGACACAGCAAGCAGCCATATCCTGGCATTTTGTTGCAATTCACATTTTTTGTGATGTCATGATTTTCATGAAAAATGTGAAATTGTGATTTAAACCAGGCCCTAATCATAAAGTGTGCAGCTTTCTTATTTGAAGTTATCTCATTAAATTATATGTGATTTACTTTTTACTTCGTAGATTAATAGCACATTGTCTCTCTAAGTATTTAGTATTGAGCTGTGTCAGTCGGCTGCAATTTATCAACCAAACTACATTATTGGTATTGTTTTAGTTCTCAGATTGCACAAGTATTTGAATGTTTCCATTGCAGACAGTGGCATGTACAAATTAAAAACTGTTCCCTGCAAATATTTTGACCTGTCACATTGGAATTCATTTTCTGAAAGCCGAAGCTGCAGGCTTTCAGTATATGGTTGTCAGGGGAGACTTCAACTACCCAGACATCTCCTGGGAAGAGCACTCGGCCAAATCCAATCGGTCTCAAAGCTTCCTTATATGCGTGGATGAGCTCTACCTGTCTCAAGAAGTTTATGGGCTGACAAGAGGTAAGGCACTGCTGGAACTGGTACTGGCTAAAGGGAATGATCTAATCAGCAACCTAAGCATCAAAGGGAAGCTAGGTGACAGTGACCATGAGTTGATCACTTGCACTATCCATTGCAAAGCTGGCAAGTCAGCCAGCAATGTAGTAGTCCTCAAGTTTAGGAAAGCTGACTTTCATAAGCTCAGGAGGCTTGTTCTTGAGGCCCTGAGAGGCCATGATTTCACAGTGAGGGGAGTTCATGATGAGTGGTTGCCCCTTAAGAAAGTGATCCTAGAAGCACAAGGGGAGTCCATCCCAACCCATAGGAAAGGTGGTAAAAGTGCTCAACAACCTCTTTGGCTCAACAGGGAACTCATGGACCTCCTATGTCTAAAAAGAGAGGCTTACTAAGGATGGAAGACAGGAAACACCACTAAGGAGAAGTATTCTGCACTGGTCCACACCTGCAGGGAGCAAACTAGGAAAGCCAACGCTGCAACTGAACTCCAACTGGCTACATGAATCAAGAACAATAAAAAGTTCTTCTTCAGATATCTGAGGAGTCAAAAGAAAAACAAGGGCAACATTGGACCCCTGCTAAACCAGTTGGGGCAGCTGGCTACCAACACACAGGAAAAAGCCAACCTGCTTAATGATTACTTTGTGTCCATTTTTCACCAACCCAAAGGGACTACTCTGCCTAACATGATGTGGGATGACTGGGGTAAGGATGAATAAATGCCCACCATTGGCATGGATCTTGTGAGGGAGCATCTTGAGAGGCTGGATCCCTCACAAATCAGGTGGTCCAGATAAATTGCACGAGTGCTAAAGGAACTGGAAGACATCATAGCACAGCCACTGGCAAGGATATTTGAGAACTCATGGTGCTCAGGTGAAGTAGCTGAAGATTGGAAGAGGGCCAGTGTGGTGCCTATCTTCAAGAAAGGGAGGAAAGAAGACCTAGGAAACTCCAGGCCAATCAGTTTGACCTCAATCCCTGGGAAGATCTTGGAAAAAATTATCAAAGAAACCATTCTTTACAGGCTAACAGAAGGCAACATTCTGAGGGATAGCCAGCATGGGTTTGTTGTGGGTAGGTCTTGCTTGACCAATCTCATTTTCTGGTATGAACAGGTGGCGTATCACCTGAACAAAAGGGAACAGGTTGATATCATATATTTGGACATTAAAAAAGCCTTTAACCTTGTGTCCCATGATATCCTCATGGAAAAATTGGGCAACTGTGGTCTCGACTACTCCACAGCCGGATGGCTGGGGAACTGGCTCCAAGGTCAGACCCAGACAGTGGTAGATGATGGAACCAAATCAACATGGTACTCAGTGACTAGTGGTGTCCCCCAAGACTCCATTCTTGGACTTGTATTCTTTAATGTCTTCATAAATGATCTGGACACTGGTATCAGAAGCAGACTGGCTAAGTTTGCTGACGACACCAAACTTTGGGGAAGAGTATCCACACTTGAGAATAGGCTGGTGATTCAGGCTGACCTCAATAAGCTTGCAATGTGGGCGGATGAAAACCTGATGACATTCAATATGAAGAAATGCAAGGTTCTTCACCTCGGAGTGGGCGCTCATCACATTTATAGGCTCAGCAATGCTATACTCACTAGCACCATGACCAAAAGAGACTTGGGGATCATGACTGACCACAAGATGAACACGAGTCACCAATGTGATACTACAGTCGGCAAAGTGAATAAAACTCTGGCTTGCATCTACCGATTCATCTCAAGCAAGACCCAGGATGTCATCCTCCCACTGTACTCGGCCTTGGTGAAGCCACAGCTGGAGTACTGCCTCCAGTTCTGGGCTCCACAATTCAGGAAGGATGTGGAAAAGCTTGAAAGAGTCCAGAGGAGAGCCATGCACATGGTCAGAGGGCAAGAGAACAGGCCTTATGAAAAGAGACTGTGAGCTATGGGACTCTTCAGCCTGGAGAAGTGCAGGCTCAGGGGGGACTTGGTGGCAGCCTATAAGTATGTAAGGGGTGTGCATCAGGATATGGAGGAATGCCTGTTCACCAGAGCACCCCAAGGGATGACAAGGTCCAATGGTCACAAACTCCTGCAAGAGCATTTTAGACGGGACATAAAGAAAAACTTCTTTACTGTCTGAGCCCCCAAGGCCTAGAACAGATTCCCACCAGAGGTGGTGCAAGCACCTACTTTGAACACTTTTAAGAAACATTTGGATGCTTATCTTGCCATGATCCTTTGACCCTAGCTGACTTCCTGCCCCTTCAGCTGGGGCTGGACCTGATGATCTTATGAGATCCCTTCCAGCCCTAACATTTATGAAATCTATGAAGCCTTCATGCCAGGAAAGCCTGGTTGCTTAAATATCCACAACAGGCAAACACAAAAGAGGCATTAACTTAGCTGGAATAAAGTCACTTTGGTGTTCTCCCATATGCCTTTCCTGGTCTCAGAATTAATCCTAGGAGTAGGCCTTTCAAGTATGCTTTAGACGACATTTTACAAACCATGTTTTTAAAACACACAGCAAAAAGTTACAGGCAATTTCACAACTCAAGTTTCAGGGACCAGAATCAAATAAATAGCTTGTCTAAATTATCTAAATTTTAAGAGGAAGTTCTCTGCCTGCCACTCATTGTGCGCGCAACTTCCAAAATAAAAAAGACCTTTCTTGAGAACTGCAGAAATAAGGCCCTAACTGGGCTCATAATGAAAAGCAGGTATCAACTTTTACTATGCAGAAGCCGTGGTTTCTCCATAATACGACTGTCGGTTCAATTTCTGTAAGGGAAATAAACACAGAATTCAAGTAAGTGTTAGACTAGTGTTTGGATGAAAGTTTTAATCGGCTGAACACCTGTGGTCACACTCTGTTTAAGACCTGAAACTGAAATTCTGTGTAAAACACTGCCATCCAGTGGCAACTTTTACCACCTCCTAAACTATCAATAATGTTTTTACTATAGAGAGAAAGCACAGAAATGATGGTTTTCTCTATGCTGTTTTATGTTATCATAGTGGTCTCAGAATTAGTTGCATGACTAATGCAAATTGGTCAGCAAATGGAAGCAAAAGTCAAAGTAGCACAAATTTCACCACTATGGCATTTAATAAGTTTTAAAAATCTGTATATGCTAAGAGAAGTAATTAAGGGGTATAAACTAAGACAGGTGAGTCCTGCTTTAACTTTTGGCCTCAGCCCTCTCTCTGTCTCTGATCTCTAGGCCTCTCATCCCTGTCTTACGCCTTGTCCCAGCCCCCTGGTGTCCCCCTCGGCTCCTCCCAGCCTCCCTGGCGTCCATGACCCAGACAAGGCTGCTTTTGGGTCCTCCCAGCCCCCCTGGCATCCTAGACCCAGGGCAAGGCTGCTCTCAGCTCCACCCAGCCCCCCTGGTGTCCTTGACCATCACCCCATGCAGCTTATACCAGTTTCCTTGCATGGTTCCCAGGAGCGGCAAATGGCTGCATGTGCCACTCCTAGGCTAGGTACAGACATTCAAGAACGTATGTGGGTTTCTGTGAGTGGCACAGGTTTGGAGTGAACAGAACACACATTTGCCCTTTGGTGAGGGGGGGAGGCAGCATGCAGGCTTCCTGCACTGGGCATTGCGAGTAAGTTGGGGGTGCTCCCACGCACCTCCCGGCAGGCCCTGTGGGCTCCCTGGGCTGCCAGAGAATGCTGAGCACAGCCAAGCAGCAAGGCCACCAATGATTGGCTGCTGGATCTAGGCAACAGAAGCCTCCATCCTCCCCCGTCCTCCCCTACCTAGCTGCAGCTGACAGCTCACTGCAGGCAGGAGGTGGGGCTGGGGACAGAGGCTTTGCTGGCTCGGCTTCATGAGAGCTCAGAGGCAGGCCCCGCTGGGCACTCAGCTGAAGCAGGGAAGCACAGGGAGAGTGCTAGCATGGCTCCTACTGAGAGAGTCTAGCAGGGGGCCACCAAGGTGCCTGGGAGGCCAGCAGACAGCAACCTAACATGAATTGATCAGGGATCTGGTACAGAAGTTTGATGCAGTGGTCTAACCTAACCTGATTAAGTTTGAGTGCACGTCGATCCACCGTTTTTAAATCAGTCTATGTGCACCAAACTTTGGTTTTGTTGCAGGTATAGACGAGTTTATGTGTAATGTCTGTACCTGGTTCTAGTCTATGTTTAGGCAGCTTAAAGTAAGCCACATGAACATTGACCTAGTGCAGAAATGGCAGTATGCACCCATGCCTGTTTATCCCAAAGACTACTGTAATCATTGCCCCGCATTCTCCTGGCTTAATTTGGCCCTAGAAATATGGTTTATCCCATCCTGTGGCCGTTTTCCTGAAAAAGCACTATTTGGTTTCTGCACCAAAAAAAGTCATCAAGTCCCATTTGAATCAAACAGTCCCAATTCAAAGTGACTGACAGGGATTGCATAGGTGAACTAAAAATAAATTATAATGTTAATTTTGGCCTACCTGATTTAAACCATTTTTGAGGTTCAAGAAGTTTGTGAATCTCTGTGCTACTGTGTTTTGATTAGAATGAGGAGTATTGCTGTGTCTCAAAAGCCTCACTGTAATTTCAGCCCAGACAAAATGAGGAAGCCTTGAAATTCTCACAAGAGCGCCTGATTTTTGAGATATTTCTAGACTTATACATACAGCAATGATTTTTGGATAACCATCAGGCGATATTGTGATTGGCATCTTTAAAATGCCTACAGATAGAGTTGTCCTTTGGGATGCTTTTCTAAATAAGAACTGACTTATTATAGATTTTCTGATTGCTTAAAGTTTTAAAGTAGAATGTGTCCTTATCTTTGCTTTCCTTTAGACTTAAATACAGCCAACTTCTTTCAGAAGCCATGATTTAAATCACTGAATAATGCAGTTATGAAGGCCAAGTCACAGATGAGCAGAAGCAACACCTCTTATGTCTCCCCAACATTTTATTGTTATCGCACCTTGAATGATAAGTACAAGTTTTTGTCCAGTGGGATTTATCTTGTTCTTATGGCAGCTGTGGAAGTTATTTGGAGTACATCAAAAGTTTACCACTTAATACCAAACTGGAGGTATGTTTACCAATGATAAAACTACAGAATGAGAAAAGGCTAGACAAGAATTAGGATTTGTTTAGTTATTTTCCAAAGCTGAGACCAATTTCTAGTTGTGCTAGACTGCATTAAAAGTAGCATTTAAGCTTCCAAACTCACTAAACCAAACTTGTGGGAAACCTCTCTTGCATGAAATGGTATGTTCAGTTTCTAGCTATATCCTTGAAAATATACAGGGTTTGATTGCCCAGGTATTCACAGGTAACAGCAACACTGTGCACAAGTATAAAAAACTCGACATTCTCAGCTCAGTTGCCCTACCAGCAAGAAAGCATCCTACCTACCTATATACTCTTTGTTAACAAACCCATTGGAGCTAAAATAAAAACTTCTCTGGTTTGCACCTGGCACATAATGTACTCTAACAAAAACCAAAAAAAAATTAAATTCAAGTAATCCTTAGCAGTAAATATGTATTATTGCTTCCTGCACTGCATTTCAGTCCATATTATGTCATCAAAACATAATTTAATATTCTCCCATCCTGATTCACTAACAATAGCTGTGGGGGCAAGGGTTTATGGACATATTTTTATTAACTAAAAACATTTTGTGCAGATTTCCATTTTGCTGGCCTGGATCTGTTACCCAGATATTGCTAAGGCCATCATTTGAGCAAACTCTTGGCAGCTGAATGTGTTTTAATGCCCCAGAGGTGTTAAGATGCCAGTCAGATCATCAAGAAAGCTCCTGAGAAGGCTTTCTTTTACACACACACACACGTGCGCACGCGCGCGCACACACGCGCGCGCACACACACACACACACACATATATTCTCAAAATTAGATTCTTTTATAACAAGAAATTTTATTCTGGCTGAGAACAGAGGATATTTCTGATTTACTGAAGCTGATCTTGGCAGTTTGCCTGTTTACAATCCCAGGCTCTGAATTATCTCTTTTCTGAGCTGCCTGCTTCAAGTCTTCAAGCCATCCTTGTTGGTGTACAACAGAGCACAGGGGATGGAGAAAGAGGGAAGTCACAGATGCATGGGTAAACAATGGCTGAGTTCACCAGCGGCTGAGCTTTCATGGGTCTGTCTCACTTCTCCCAAGAAACCTACCCACAACACCTTTCCTGCATTTGGCAATGCATCCCAGGGTGCTGCACCTGACAGTAATTGTTGGGGCCCAATGTGAGTACCTTACTTTGTGCATGTGTTCCCTACCGCTGGAGTACAGCTGCAAGCTTTTGGAATAGTTACAACTACCATATAGAGTCTTTCTTCCCTCTTTTTAAAAAAAAAATATGGCGAGCCATATTAATGTTTCCCCTTCTCCAGTCTTCTGGAACCTCCCCTGTCCACCACGATTTTTCAACTTTAACAAGTGATCGTTCAGAGATTGCTTTGGCTAGCTCCTTAAGTACTCTAGGGTGAATGTAGTCAGGCACTGCTGAATTGAATACCTCTAAATATTCTTTAATCTTTTTCTTTCCCTACTCTGACCTGCACTCCCATTCCTTTGTCGGAATTAATTGTGTTAATTAGCTGGTCTTTTTTGTGATGAAGATAGCCACACACACACAAAAAAAGCCATTGAATATTTCTTTTTCTGCAACATCTGTTATTTTGTCTCGTCTGTTGAGGAGTGGATCTAAAGCTGCTTTTGTCTTCCTTTAATGTCTAATGTATTCACAGAACCCTTTCTTGTTGCTTTTTATGTCCCTTGCTAATTGGGACTCATTTTGAACCTTAGCATTTCTATTTTTTTTCTTTTTCTTCAACATGCTTTTGCTACTCCTTTATACTCATCCTTAAGCAAGTGCCCTTATTTCCACTTTTTGCATACATCCTCTTTTTCCCTCAGGAACAAGTGAAAGGATGGCTTGCTTGAATGTCCCTTGGTGGTAAAAAGAAAAAAAAGAACAGGAATGGTATCATGGTCGGAGTCTACTGTACAACATCTACCACAGAGGAGAAAGTGAATGAGTCATTTTTCATCAGTTAACAGAAGCCTGCAGAGGACAGGACCTAAGACAGGAAGATTGTATTTACCTAGGTGTGTTGGACAAGGAACGCAGAAGAATGCCCTAGGAGTGAACAGCTCTTTACATTGTATTTAAAGGATAAAAAAGGTACTTTCAAAACATTCAGACTTGTAACAGACTCAGTTTCTCAAGGCACAACGATCTGAGGAAGCCCTTTAACAGAGTATAAGCCAGCAGGTAGAAATGAAAGGATTTGTTGTGTGGGGGAGGGAAGGGTGTTCAGTATGCCCTTGGAATTTAAGAAAATGGACATTTCAACAAACACCAAAAAAATGTGTGGGGGGGTTGGGGCTCAGAGGAAGTTTTCCATGGAATAACAATTTCTTTGTCTAGAGAGGTAAGTTAAAAAAGATGAAAAAATAAGTAGTCAGGTCTAGGGCCTTGTAATAATTCAAAGAACTGTCAAGCAGAGATCAGAATGAGGTGGAAGAAGAAAATTCAGTTTCACAGAATAGTGAATGAAAAAAGAGGCATGCACATTAATGACTGAGTGCTTTGTTAGCTACACACTCATCTCTTTCTAAAATATTTTCCAAGTTCAAAAAGGATTTTTTTTACTTTGGGGGCATTGTCCTTTGAGCATATTTATGTGGGTTTTGGTTTTTGTTTGTTTTGATAAAACATTCCTAGACTGTAGGCCTGAGCTGAGTAAGTGAAGAGTATGTAAAACAATGGAAAGTCCCCAATGGGCACATCTACACTTGCATTAATGTGCTGTAGGGTACTGCACATTAAGTTTAGTACCTTTAAGAAGAGGTACTAACTGAATGCACAGTAACTGGTACTACCGTGTAGTAGTGATGGTGCACATCTTTTTAGTGATGCTAATGCACAGTAGACTAATTCCACTGTGCATTAGCGCAATAGCATGGCTTTTGCCATGGTGAGCTAATGCACAGTAGAATTAGTGTACTGTGTAGTTAGCATCTTGTGTAGACACACCCACTGGTTTTGTAGAAAGTCGCACAATTAGTCTGTCAAAAGTACTGGTATACCTCAACACTGAGGAAGCCATAGTATAAACCAGGGGTGTCCAACCTTTTTGAATGTGGGGCCAGATCATGAACTTTTTATCACCCAGTGGGCCGGCGAGCCATATTAATATTTTATCACCCTGTAGGCCGTATGTTGGACAAGCCTGAAATAGGCAAAGCTGGCATAAACCCCCACCTGTGCTCAGCTAGTGACAAACTACAGTAAATGATGTCCTGGACCAGCCATCCCAACAGCTGGGGCCACCCTTCTGCCTGCTACAACTACCGTTTGAAGGCAGCCCCAGAAGATATTTGATAGCTGTGTTAAAATATGTGACCAAACCAATGTAGCTGGCGCTCTCGCACAGGCCAAGGGGCCGCCTATGCCACTGCTTCCCCAGGCCTTGCCCACACCAGCAACACCACTGCCCAAAGTCTTGGCAGTGCTTGGGCAGACGTGGCTGGGGCCCAGCCAACACGTGAAATAGGGGACAATGGAACTGTGGGAGCGAAGCCGGTTCCCAGTCTGGCAGGGTCTCAGGCCTGGTCTGCCCAGGGCGGCTCCTGGCGGGCGAAGGCCTCAGGGGAACACAGGCCGCTCCGCTCCTCCACATTTCCCTGCAGTAAAGGCAGATGGTCCTCAGGAGGGTGCAGGCAGCCACCGCAGCAGGAGAGCAGCACCCGACCCAGCCGCAGGAAGCAACAATCCTCCCCCCCAGGCTGCCCCCTGAGCAGTGCAGCCCCACGAGCTGGCGCTGCCCAATGGGGGCCAGAGCGAGGTGGCTACTGCACTGCAGCCCCTTGCTCACCTACCCACATAGCTCTGCTCAACATGGTGCACAGCCGACCATGCACGCAGCCCTGGTGGCCTCAACGCTGTAAACCCAGAGCGCGGGGCCTGGCAGACACCAGTGGGCACTGGCAGACAGTGGCTCCCACCATCTCGCCCCGCAGAGGTCACTCCAGGACCCTGTCTGCTGAGGCCCCCCTGGGGCTGCCCTGCTGACTGCCTGTGCCGGGCGCTGCGTCCCGTTCCCACCCCACGGCCACCAAGCCCAGCAGGTCCTGGGAGATGGGTGGGATGCCAGGGGCAAAGGGCCAAGCTGGAGACAAGTAAAAGTGAGTGCTGTCCTCAGCACATCCCATCAGGTGCAGCCGGGGCAGCCCCATGCTGCGCAGCCCTCAGGGTGGCTGCGGGACCCAGCTCACATGATGTGAGAGGTCACGCAAGCCCAGCCCTGTGGGGGTGAGCAGCTCCCCTCCTCCACCCACCTGACCCTAGCGAGGGACCTTGGGTCACAGAAAATAACTTGGCGGGCTGCATTGTGGCCCACAGGCCATATGTTGGACAAGCCTGGCATAAACAGACCCAGTGTTGTATTTGGTACTCTTGACTACCTCTCTTCTCTGGCTACTACCATCCAAACCTGAACTGCTTGCTTTCTCTCTTTTCTAAACTTTTTCCCTGTGTGTTTTGGAGTTTAAGTCTTATCTGTAACTTATGAAGGGTCAAAAACCTTTACTGGAGTCATCAGGCAAAACTCCATTGAAGACAATGGAGTGATGATTGTTTTTATACCACCACAGCTTTTGACCTACTGTTTCAAAGACTGTGTCATGAATGATTAAACCACAGTTTGATATGCATTCTTAGAATGCACACCTTTACTGCTCCTGCTTAGAACATGTATTAAAAATGGTATGAATTCTGTTTTATGGATCAGTCGTTATTAAAAATAATTACTTTGCATTAGGCAGCCACCACTTTCAAAAATGTCATTATCACAACTGCTGGATTGATCTAAAGATGAATACCAAAGGAATTAATTTACAATCTGATAGAATAGACTGAAAACTTTGATATTAAAAAATCAATTTAAAAAAAAATAGAGATGTACAAAAATGTATTAAACAAATGGCTTCTTCTGAAACAACCTCAGCAGGATTAGAGGACATATCATTAAAAACACCAATGGGTTACAAGAGCTTTGTCTATGATCAGTTTCTGCTGTCATTAAAAGTAAGGCACCCACATCAGTGCTAAGAGTAATGGCAAACATTTTTTAAAACCTTATTGAAGATACAATTAGACAAAGGGTTGGTCCACATGTGAGATCCCCTACTATAGTCAGGACCATTTTAAGAACCTGGCCATTTTGTAGGACCTGGACATTAGGGCTGTGCGAACCTTCCGTCCCTGATTCAATTAAGTGGAGATTCAGCCTGATTAGGTGGCCAAATCTCCAAATCTGAATTGAATCAGGAGGCCCTTTAATCTCTCTGAATCGAATTGGAACCTTCTGAATCAATTCAGAGAGATTCGAAAAGATATAGAGATTCGGACATAGACACAGTTTTAAATATTTATTCTACATACCACAAGGTACCAGGTGACTCATAAATGCTGTAGTGGTGGGGCAGATGGAGCATCCCACAGGAGTGCAGGGAGCTCCACAGCACACTCAGCAGACGACCCAAAAGTGGACCAGAAGCACTTCAGGTCCACTTCCAGGTCCACCAGGGAGTGTGCA
>NW_017728931.1:57165418-57191945 GCF_001723895.1 Crocodylus porosus
CTGATGCCTCCTGAGTCTGGGGGGGCACCCAGGGTCCCCCTGTGGTAGATCATTGAGCTGGGGAGGCACGGGGGAGCCCCCCACACGCTCCCCATTGGACCCGGAAGTGGACTGGAAGTACTTCTGTTCCACTTCCAGGTTTGCTGCCGAGTGTGCGGGGGGACCCTCCCCGCACACTCCTGTGGGATTCTCCATCCGCCCCAGCATTGCAGCATTCACAAGCCACACCTTGTACCTCAAGGTATGTACGAAAAACATTTAAAGCTGTGTCTATGGGCGAATCGCTGATTCTTTGAATCAGCATTGAATCTTCAGATTCAGATTCAGCCAAATTGAATCAGGACAGTGATCCAAATCAATGAATCGAATCACTGTCCCCAATTTGGTCTGAATCCAAATTGAATACAGCCTGTTTCACACACCCCTACTGGCCATAGTGTTTATTGGACAGATCTTGACTCAGGGTCTCCATTTATTTAAGCCCAGCAGTTACCATGGCAATTGTACTTGAGTGCACATGTGGATCTATTTGGTGTTTTTTGTTTTGTGTAATCCTTTTTTGTGCTCAGGCATTAGTTCTCTCTTCATTTGTGTGGGAATATAAGTCAAGTATACTTTATTTCAGTCATGGCTGATGGATTTTGGGGTCCCTTCAAACTTTAATATTTATATTTCCATTCCTGAATGTAAAACGTGTAGAAGAGCATGGCATGTTTGAAGCACGCCACTGCCTGACATGTATGCTCAGTTGCCTGCTGAGATGGCACTAGTCGGCCAGAAAAGCAGTGATCATAGCAAAATGAATACTTAGCCATAGCTGAAGAATATTAAGGAAACAATGGTTTTGCAGATCTTGACACAAAACAAATACAAATAAAAACAAATAAAACATGATAAAATGCAGCACCTTAATCTATTAAAAAAGATATCCAGGCAATGAGGTGTTCCATATGCATAGTTTGATTGATTTAAACACAAGACTGTATGGAACCCCAGGTGTTGGTTTCCCATTTTAATTATCTGTGACGCTTGTCCACGTAAGATCATCACCATCTCCAGAGCTCTGGTGAAGCCTAGGCATAGAACAGAACTTGTATTTAACTCCTTCCCTGATTGTAGTCCCACCTTTAGTTCACAACTATAATTTACTTAGACTGTGATTTAATAGATGTTAACAGTGTCAGACTTGAAAGACTTTTATTTATTTCATTCTTTTGCTTTGGTTGCATTTATTTAAAAAGGGGGAGGGGGCGCTTATTTTCTGATGTTAGCTGAAGTAAGAGCTGTCCTATAACTGGTGTAGAACATTTCCTAAGTATAGCTTTCATTGACTTCGCTGGGATTTAAACTGAGCGTGAAGGAGAGAACAAATATTCTTCTCCTGTATACGGCATCTGTCAGGCCGCAGTTGGAGTACTGCATCCAGTTTTGGGTGCCACACTTCAAGAGGGATGTGGACAACCTCAAGAGGGTCCAGAGGAGGGCCATTCGTATGGCTCGGGGCCTGCTTGTAGGCAAAACCCTACAAGGAGAGATTGAGGGCCCCAGATCTCTTCAGCCTCTGCAAGAGAAGGCTGAGAGGTGATCTTGTGGCTGCCTACTACAAATTCATTGGGCAGGACAGCAAGGAATAGGAGATGCTGTGTTTACCAGGGCACCCCTTGGAATAACTAGGAACAACAGCCACAAACTGATGGAGAGCAGATTTAGATTAGACATCAGGAAGAACTTCTCTAATAGTAAGGGTCACCAAAATCTGGAATTGGCTTCCAAGAGAGGTGATGTTCTCCCCTACCTTGGGGATCTTTAAGACAAGGCTAGACATGCACCTGGCTGGGGTCATCTAACCCCAGCACTCTTTCCTGGCCATGGCAGGGGGTTGGACTCAATGATCTCCTAAGGTCCCTTCCGACCCTAACATCTATGACATCTATTGTGATGAATGAAGACATTATAGGCCTGATTTTCAGAGTTCATGAGCGCTTGTAGCTCCCACTGATTTCAGATGGAATATAAGTGCTCAAAACTTCCAAAATACTTGACATTTCATCTTTACAAAAATTCTGAATTACAGAATCATAGAGAAAAACATCTGTAAGGGACTTCAGGAGGTTTTCTTAGGCAACCCTCTGTTCAAACCAAGATTATTCTATGTTGAAACTGTATCACACAAATGTTCATCTAATCTTCATTTTAAAATGCCAAGAGATAGAAAGAGATTCTACAACCTCTCTAGGTAATCTGTTCAGTGTTTAAGCATCTTCAAATTTTAGATTATCCCCCCCTCTCCTCACCCTGATATCTAAACTAAATTTCCTTTGTTGCGATTCAATCCCCCATTTTTTATCCTGTCCCCTGTGAAGATAAAGACCAAGTGATCATCATCTTTATTGCAGCCTTCTTAGTATTTAGAGACCACTATCAAATTCCCCCTCAATATTCTCTTCTGTAAATGAAATGATTCCATTTCTTCCAACCTTTCCTTACATACCATGCTTTCTGGGTCTCTAATCTTTTTGTTGCTTTCCTCTGGACTCTGTCCATTTTGTCTACATCTTTCTTAAAGTATGGTGTACATAGTTGGAGCCAGTAAGAAAGGCTTCACCCAGAAAGGCCTCACCAGTGCAAAATGAAGTGGAAGAATCAGTTCCTGTCCCACAGTGGGTGTCCTATTTAAAATATTTTAAAATTCAACGGGGACATTAGTTGACTCAATATCTAAATGTAAAATATGTAATAAAAATTAGTTCAGAAAAGACCCTATTAGAGATCAATAAAGAATGACCCCATTGTTAGAAGACATTCCCTTCAAAGGCAGGAATGAGAGGCTCCAGACAAGCCCCTAGTTTCACAACATTTTCAAACTTAAATTAGACAAATGAAAGCACTGGTTCTTAGAATTGTGCCTTATGTGCACTGGTTCTTACATTGTGCCAAATGACCCACAGGGGATAATTTTTTTCCATTGCTTAACCCAGCAAACTGAATTTGAGATCAAGAGTTTACCCTTTTGTAGAGGGAGTAGGAGCACATTTCAGAGAGACTGAGCAAGACTAAAAAGCAACGGTGGATCAGGTGTCCAGCAATTAAATGACAGGTGAGGTTTGCTCTAATGCTTATAATCCATGATTGAACTATTATTATTTCCAAGATGAAAGATAAGATTGATGCAGTTACTTGGGCTACACTCTAAATTCATGATTCTCAACCAAGATGATGCAGCTCCCTGGGGTACCTTGAGATCCTTTCAGGGGTGCAGCAGGATGTCATGCAATATTGTCAGTGATAGGTGTACAAACATAATTCACAAGATAAACCCAGAGATTCATTTAGGAATCCATAGTCTCAAATAACTTTCTGACCTATTGTGCTCTTTTCTGAGTTCTTTGCAACAGAAGAATTCCTCTTTTTTGTAGTAAAAAACTGAATGAAATCATATACCAATGGGTGCCTTGAGTCTTTTGAGGGGCTGTACTCTAAACAGTGGGTATTAAATATATTTCTTCTGTCAAGAAGTCATGGACAGAGACCTAGAGTTTTTTTCATCTGGCCACAAGATGTCCTCACAACTCCAAAACCAGTATCACTAACAGTATTCTGTTACATACCTATACATAGAAACGTGGAAGTGGAAGTAGTGATTAGGTCAAGTTGGATTATTCATTATTAGTAATCTTAGAATTTAGCTATTTTTTTTGGCTTTGTCACTCATTCAGAATCCAATCCTGAATGGTCAAAATGTGTGCTGAATATATGGACAGTATTCAGCCTGTAGATAACAAATCATTTACTTTATGGTTTTTAAAGAGAAAATAATCAATGTGTTATTTATCAATTAAGCCTTCTGATAATGTTTTTGCTCCCTGGTAACATTATTAAAATATATGATACTGGAAAATAATATATGAGAAGTGGCAAATAATGTATTTCTAGTCAAATTTTCAAACAAACAATTAATCATGTAATTCTGCAAACTTTTGGGATTAATCAACCCTTTGATGAATACCCAGCAGTTTATAAAATACTTGTGATTTAAATCATAATATGAACAAATGAATAATAGAAAACCAGATTTGGTGGTCTTATTCAAACAAACCTTATTTGAAAATATATTCTTGGGTTTTCTATATCAGCATCTAGCTGTAGGCTGTGATTTTTGCAGTCATCCCAAAAATGTGTTTCTAGATGATCAAATCTACCCATAAAGTATTTAAATACAATTACTGGTAAACAGTAATCACTAAAAATATAAATGAAATAACCATAGGTTTTGCTATCTGCATCACCTATATGGTAAGTTTGTACATCATTTCCCATTACTTCACTTTTTTGGAAGGATCTAGCAAATAAACCATTTTCAGGAACAAGATTTGGGATTATTGCATTTTGGGGGTAAAATTAACTGGTTATAAGACTTTGTCCAGCAGTTTTATCCATGCTTGGATTTGAAATTTTGTAGGGAGATTGCTTCTGGGCACAGGATATATGCCTTTGTCATTCTTGTGAAATACTGGCCAGATTTGATCACGTTATAATGGTATGAAAAATATCCATTTGCGCAGTCTCTGTAGTGATTTGTTTAAATTTGGCAGCTACATTTTCTGAAGATATCTCTGACATTGCTGCTCTAAGCCCCTGTGATGCCAGGTGCTGAAACTCAAAAGAGAGAGACTCTCTCTCCTCCACTGTCAATGCCCCCCTTTCATTGTTACTCCACTGGTATCACAGTAGCATCTAAGGCCGCATCCACACATGCATGCATGTGTGCTTGCAGCAGCTCAAATAGCAGTGGCATAAATTTGTGCCAGAGATTTGTGCATCAGCACATGTGCCTGAACATGAACTTTAGTGTGGGGCAAATAGTGCCATTTGGAGCAAACTGACCCTGCCCAGCTCCTCCCAGATCTGCAGCCAGGCAGAGCTAAAGGCTGGAGCCAGCACCTATGCTGGCCCTAGCAGTATAAAAAGCTACCCTGGTGAGCAGCTCAGGACTACTTTCCCTCAGGAGCTTCTGAGGCCCAGCCACTAGCCCCTTGTGCCAGCTGGACTGCTGCAGCAGCCCTGACCTAGAGTGGCCCCTACCCCCTCTACCCACTGCAGCAGTCTGGCAGCAGGGGCTGCTACCTGGCTGTGACCTGCTGCCCCTTAGACCTGCACCCCCACGTCTGAATACCTGCCAGACCTGGATGGAGACTGTGGTATGGTCACTGCAGCAGAGCCATCTGCACCTCTGAACAAGCTGCCAGCGGGCCATGGCTGCACAGTTGGCCTTTGTGCGGCACTGCTGCCATGTGTACCCCTGCCCTACCATCTGGGCAGCTATCACCTGGAAGATGTGCTCATTGTGGTGGCCTGCTTTAAACTGTTGAAGTATGTCCTCCTGGCCCCAAATGGCCAAGAGGTCAGCCGCCTCATTTGCCCTCCAGCAGGGTCCCTGATGCCACCCCTGGGCAGGCTGTTCTGCCTGGGTCCTGCCACTTGCCTCACTGGCAGGAATCCTGGTGTTCCTTGTTTAAAAACTGTAATTTCTCTGATTAAAAAAAAATCTCAAATTCAGTCATTAGGATACCCAAAAGTCTGTGTTCTTCCACAATTAAAATGAAACTCCACTATATATATATATAGAGAGAGAGAGAGAGAGAGAGAGATCAGTCAGGCAATGTTTTATTGATCTCTGTACAATTTTAAAGCAGTTTGGAATTCTACCAGTGCCTCTATCATCATAATAAAATTAATTCTAAATATGTATATGCTTTGGTGTTTGCTTTTGGTTTTTTATCACAGAAAAATAAGACCTACCCCTGACCCCTTCCCTAACCAGGATGTGGGGACAGCTGTCCCTGCAGCCACCACTCATGTCAGCAGGTCTCATCCTGTGTGGTGACTGGGCATGCAGCTTGTGAGATGTGGAGGGGATGTGGGGTTTGCAGGAGGGGGGTGGGAATGGGTGGGGGGTGTGGAGTTTGTGGGTGGGTGTGTAGGGGTATGGGGTTTGTGGGTGTGTGTGGGGGTATATGTATGGTAGGGGTTGTGGGGGGGTTGAGGGGAGGCCACCACCCTCCCTCAGCCTCCCTTCTGCAGTGTAGAGCCCCTAGCGCTGGCAGCAGCAGCCAGCCAGACCACTGGAGTGCTTATGGCTTGCTGCAGATACAACCCCGCAGCAGCGCAGCACCACCTGAGACCCAGGGACTGCACATGGCAAATGGGCCCAGCCTGGCCTGGCCCACTGGTGCACACCTTCAGACAGGACCAGGACAGGACTTCCTGGTATCAAATTTAAACTTTGCACTGCAAATATGCAGCACAGGGAACCTTTATTTCATTCATGGCATGCCTCCTGCAGCATCTCAAACTGCTTTGAGATGGCACAATAGGCACATGTCACTCATCCAGACGTGACCTAAAAGTTCTAGAAATAACCAAGGGCCTCATTGTGCCAGGTGCTGTGAAAACATAAAACAGAGTCCCGCTTTCCAATACTTGCAAACTGAAGTATAAAGAAAAAAACAACAGATGGAGAGAGACAGACATAAGAGCCCAAGGAAACACTGAGCCACTAGTGGCAAGTAAGATAGACAGTGGTCACAGCACATCAGCAGTCTGGCGTTCCATAATTCCTGAGAGCTTGATTTAGCACCTATAACATTCTTTTTAATGTAGATTTTTTGATGCAAAATTGAACAATACTTATAAAATGATGATCTGCGTTATAATGGCCTAGAAGAAATACATTTTGACTTTTTACCCAAAGCTATTTCTCTAAAAATAAATATTACTGAATAAATGTAATATCCCATTTCATTTCTAATGTGGGCCTTGAGATATATTTAAGCTGAGCCACTGGCACGTTAAACAAGGCACAGCTAGCTCTGTGCCACCACGGTAGACTGCTTCCTATAACCATGCTGAGTTTTCAGGTGCATATTATTCAATAGGATCAAGATATGCCTGTTTCCCTGGTAATCAAACCATTTTTCTGCTTATTTTACACTAGTTTATTTTAAAATTCATTTAAACTATATGCAAATGAGCAGACTGGTACTGTAGGGCATGTTCCGTTTAAGTAATTATGCAAATGTTTTTACAAAAGTCTTTCTGCCTACTGAGAAAACTATTCAAGTCTTGAGCCTGCAAAAGGCTCACAAAGCCTTTTTTCTCAAAGCACATCCTTAAATAAACTTTACTGTGGCTGCCAGCAGCATTAACAGTCACAGAGAGTTGCAAACTCTTTCCTGGCTAAATTACCCTAGTAGTTCGCCAGGGAAACGTAGTCTCTAAAAGAATTAAATGTAGCACGCAGAGGATTTGGAATAGTGTTACCCTAAGGCTTGAAGACCCTATAAGAGGAATGCAATTGTTTGGTATTCTCCAGAAGCCCAGAACTCCCCCAAAACATTTGAATTTTATATGAGTGAAATTAGATTTGGAAATCCCAGTTGCAAAGTTGTTACTTTTACTCAGGGCAAAATTAGCACATCTCTACATGTACATAAAAAGCTGGGAAAATCACCAGCCTTGCTACACTAAAACAAAGCTGAAATTACACACAATTCTGTGTTCTGCTTACCTGCCAAATTTGCATTCTTTTATCTTAAATGCAGTCTGACGGGTTTTTGTCAAATGAATCTATCTACATGGAAGAAGTAGGACAGGGTCAAAAGAGGTATGAGATTTAAGAATCCCTTGCTAAACTGTCTTCAAGATTCTGCCTGTTGTATCCTTACGCTGTTACTTCTAGTAAATGTTTTTCTTGCTATTGCTTCCACTCCTGTTTATAGAAGAGAAAATTGTCTGTCATCGTTACATTATTATTTGATTATACTGTATAGATGTTCTTATCCCACACTTGCTATTGTGAGATCTGAGCCCCTTGTGTTAAAATGCACCAAGCATTAGGACTAACATTTATTACATATTCTTCATTTTCTCATCGTCTTCCCTAGGGGGACAAGTCTGTGCAGTGAAGTGTTTTGTCTGGGTAGGATTTATATAAAGAGAGATGTGTTGCTACATATTTGTTAGAGAAGGTGAGATTAAAAAAAAGTGCCTCTTGCACTTGGAGCAGGAGGGATGCCAAGATAGCTCTGTTTACAGCACAGGAAAGCATTACTTTGATTGCCGAAGGAGCAATGTTGGTAACCATGTTATCTTCAGTGTGGCACTTTAGTTGATCTTGATATCTTGAGCCCAGCTTAGGAAGCACCTTGATAAGCTCCAAGACTTTAGAGTAGATATAATAACCTGAAGGAAGCCAGCCTGGAGAGCAGAGGACTAGTCTGAAATGCTCCCGGTAACTTGTGTTTCTGACATGCCGTGCTGCACAGTTTTGTACTAGTTAGATTTTCCTAAGCACTAAAAGATTCATGCCCAGATATATCACATTGCTGTAGTCCAGCCAAGGACTTATGCTTTAGCTTATGTTACTCTGGGAGTGGTATAAAGGTAAACCTGTAGAAGGAACCCTTATTCTAGAATAGGAGTGTACATAAAGGCAGTTATATTGATGTAACTCCAGCAGTATAATTACACCAATATAATTATGTTCAGTAAATTCCCTCATGTAGAAAAGCCCTCCAGCTATCTTTGTTAGTATTTCTCTCCCCTTACATTAGCATTATAGACTGCAGCATTATTGAAACCCATGTATTATGGCCTTATGGTAGGTTGAACAATTAAGACTCTTTTTATGATCACGATATGGCTGCCAGGCAAACGAGTGTGATGTAACCACTGACCAACCCCATGAGAACTAGTATGTCAGCTTGGAAGCAAGTCTGCTTGGGAACTGGGAATAGATATTTCTTAGCTCCTGAGCCTAGATCTCTAATGTGATTTAGACAGGACGAAAGTGGCTGTGCTGTGTGCAGTTTATCCTTCAATCCATGTCTAAAATGCCTTAATCTCTAGACAGACAAGGTTCTTGAGGTAGATATGATAACTTTTATAAATACACTCAGGTCTCTCTTTATGCAAATTTGTTTTGTGCACATTCACTTACATGCGACAGCCTTGTTTATACCAGAAATTTGCTTTGTGTGAGAAAAATCCAATCTTATACAAAGTCGGCCAGCAGTGAGCTCCCTGCAGACTGGCAGAGTTCCAGCCTGCGGGGAGCTGGGAGGAAGCAAAAGGAAGGTGGTGAGACAGGGGATGCTTGGGGCCCAGGGCCACAGTGTGCAGCTGCAGAGCTCCAATGGGAAGCAGGACGGAGCCTCAGGTGGCTCATGGGGGGAGGAAGAAGGCCGGCTCCCTGCTGCTGCACACACTTCCAAGGGGACCCACTCCTCCCAGATCTGTATGTGGGGCAGTGCAGGCTGAGAGCTCCGGCGCTGCTTTGAGGGACACAACCCTGCACCACTGCCCTCACTGAAGCTCGGTGTGAAGGAGGTGCATCACCAGGGCAGTGAGGAGCTTGCAGTGGTGCAAAAATCCCTGTGCAGCCCTGCTGCTCCCTGCTGTACCGGATCATGCCTGCCAGGCTGTGAAGGCTCAGGGGCAGGGAACAGTGGGGCCATGTGGAGAAGGTGCTCGCCAGCACTGCCTTGGCAACATACCCACTGTATGTGCCACTGCGTGCAACGCGGCGCTCATAGCATCTCTGCACAGCCCCGCTGTTCCCAGCCACGCCAGGTCACACCAGCCAGGCTAGAGAGGCACCTGGGGAAGGGAAGCAGGGTGGAGCCAGGAGTGGTGAGCAGCCAGTGCTCCCTGCTACCCTGCTTCCCTCCCCCGGGTGCCTCTCCAGCCTACCCCACACTGTCCTGTTGATTCACCCCCTGAGCGTGCCACTGCTGGCAGCTTGGAGCTCGCAGCCTCTCCACACAGCAGTTATTGTACATTATGATTACTTTTTGAATTTGTCATGGTTCAAGGGGGCAGTACAGTGAGGCTAGTATGTATCCCTATTAATTACATGTAATAATGGATTTGCTTTATGCAAGGTTTTATTGGAACACAACGCTCACATAACAAGAAATCCAAGCGTAGTCATAAAAATTGTTCATTGAGAGCTTTCAGGCACAAAGACCCTTCTTCAGGCCTTTTTTTTCATTTGTGCCCAAAGTTTAAAAAGAACATTTTTTCCAACTATTTAGTTGGTCTAATAAAAGATATCACATCTACCCAAAGAACCTTGTCTGCTGCCTAGAGACAGACATTCAAAAAGCCTGAGACTGAATTGATTCAATCTATTAGTCTAACCTGGCTTGGCTAAACCAGTTTGTAACTGTTCAGACATCCTGTCTGGACTGAGGAAATGCCGGCACATGCCAGCAGGGGCTCAGGCTAGAAGCTGTGGGGGGGCACTAGAGCAGCCCTCCCCTCCCTTCCCTGTCATAGTGCTGAGCTGAGGGGGGGGCCAGGAATGAGTTAATAACATGGTGTTTATCACCCCATTAAGAAAACAAAAGGATTTATCATTAGTTCAAGCTCTTCTAAAACAACTTTTTCCAAAGAAGGGGGGGGATATTACCAGCTAGCTGTTGATTAGCTGCAAAAAGCCCTAATTGGACAGTCCTGTCTGCCTTTGTCCTGCCTGCCACATCATGGCCCATAGCCAGCATGTTGTATGCTAACTATTACATATTACCCCATTAAGGCAGAGGGAAGGGGGGAATTCCTGCTTCAGTAGGGAGTGGTGCGGGAGGGATTGAGCAGGAGGAATCTAGGCAGATGCCCTGTACCTGCAGTCTCTGCCAGAGCTGCAGCCAGGGAACAGCAGGGATGGGCCAGCGCTGCTGGGTTGGAGCAGAGTGCAGAGCCCCACCCAGGGTTGCAAAGCAACTGGGATGCTGGAGGATTTTGATTTAACTTAAACCAGGAAGGGGTCTGGGACAGACATTGCATAAACCAGTTTGACCCAAATCAGTTAAGTCTGATAATACATTCAACCAAGTTTCTCTCAAACCAGTTTCAGCCATTTTCAAACTGGTTTGTGTGCACTGAACATCTGTTCTGTTACAGGTTTAAACCAGTTTCTGATCACTTAAACCAGTTTATGTGTAATGTCTGTCCCTAGTCCCCATGTCCTTAGACCAACATGGCTACAACAAACAACCCTTAAGTCTCTAGACTCATTGCCACACATACAACCTTCAGAATAGGCAGATGGGGCAGAAAGCAGAGCAGCAGATCAGGCAGAGAAAAGAAACTGAAATAGCACTCGGTGAAGATGCAGGGCTCATTTGTGGCACACTTACCAAAAAGATTGGCTCCATATTGACCTAGAGCATGGAAACCTCACTGTCAGCTAGATACAAGCCCAGGTGCCAGGCTCTTAGCTTCCCACCTGCCCATTGGATGAGCAAGCTGGCAGGAAATCAAGCAGGTTTACAACAGATGCCTGCCTGGCAGACATTGTTCTGAAAGAAACCTTACTTCTTGCTGAAACATTGGTCACTTCTACACATTGTTGTGGAATGTTTCAATTTCAGCAGGTTGGCATTTTCACCCAGAGAAGCACTCCATCAGGAAGTTTTTCCTTGGGTGTAGTTCTAGTTCCCTAAGCAAGGTGTTAACTACAAAGTCTAATTAGGACATTTTTAGACACATTCTTAACAGCTAGTTAAAGCATAGCAAAAAAGGATGAGCTTCCCAGTCTACAGTGGTGATACAAATTAGAGTTAGGATTGTGGGTGAAACTTGAACAGAACCATTCCCTGGTAAGAGAGTGTCCATTTTGCATCTACATATTTGGGAGTGGATCCAGGATTTGAAAAAGAAAAGGGGTATGGGAGCAGCAACCCTTGCTGCAGGGATGGCTGTATCCTCTCCCCAGCTCCCCTCCCTGACTGGTTCAGGTAGACTATATTCTGGGGGTTTCTGGGGACTTTTTAAAGGCCCAAACACAACTAAGAATCCCTCTACCTTCCCCTCTCAGCTTAGAGGTACATCCTCCCCCTGCCCTCACTGATACTGCTTTCCCTGCAGCTTCCATGCCCAGCCCCTGCACAGCCCACCTGGAGCAGGAAGGAGTAGCTCTGAAGCTCCTTAGATAGGAGCTCCCTCATCCCAGTGGCGATGTGTAAAGGGTACACATGCACCCTCTGAGAGTGCTAGTGCACCCCTCACAGCCAGTGTTCTCCACTTAGGTGACGGGCGGGGGAGCAGGCGGGATTGCCGGTATCTCCCCTGCAAGCACCGGCCGGGGAATGGGGATGCAAGGAGAAGCACCACTGACACTTCCAGGAGCACAGCTAGCACTTCCCGGTTGGCCGCAGAGGGAACCCTCCCCCCTGGTCACTGACTGGCCTTTGGGGGGGACACATGCCCCCCCAACTCAGGAGGCACCAATCACCCATGCCCCACCCCCCAAGAAAACAACAGCAGCAGGGGAGTAGGAAGGGGGAAGAAGAGAGGAGGGGAGGTGCCTCTGAGCACTAACGGGAAGGGAGGGAGGATTCTCACCTGCTTTGGGGACTTCTTTTAAGTCCTCCAGAGACTCCCACAGTGTGGTCCAGTCTGAACATAGGGTGCACCTATGCCACTGCACCCCTCTTGATTCACCCATGTCCAGATTACCGCATACTCTGCCTCCCAGAGGTAACTGTGACAGAGCAAAAAAGATTGTTCTTATGAGTCAGCTGTTTTCTATACTTTTTAATTAACTCCCAGAATGATGTTTTTTTCTCATTGTGCTAATTACATGGTGTTGTACTGCAGTGCAAAGCTCTTGCTGCAAGTTACCAGCAATAACAAGCTAGAGAAATTGATCTCTTTCAAAGAATCTGTTCTTACTAAAATTAAAACTAAACACCATTGGTTTTAGTTTGCCTCGCAGAGGGCACATCTACACAGGATGCTATGGTGTAGTAGCAATGAGCTACTGCCCTGTAGCTCATTGCTCTTGCACCCTAGTATTGCCAGGTATGAACCATGACAGCAACATTACTTCACAGTAAGACTGAGCTACTACACAGTAGCATCTAAAAATAACTGTGTGGTGATGGGACTGCGTAGTAATGCCAGTTACTGCGCAGTCATTTAGTACTTAGCTAGCAAGTACTAAACATGGCCAGGCACAGGCATGTGCAAACTGGGTGGCCACCTGGGGCCCGGAAAGAAAGGGGACCTGAAAGTGGTAATTTTTTTCCTATTGTCCAGTTATTATTATTATCATTATCTCTGGCGAAGTGGGGCCCAATACTAAAAGTTCACCCAGGGCCACCAGGAGTCTAGGTACAGTACTAAATAGTATTAAATGACTGCATAGTAACAACTTTGCAGTCCACTGCACATGTAGATGCACTCAAATTATCTTAGATGGTTGCCTCAGAAACCAGAATCATAGAAAAGTAGGGCTGGAAAGATTTCAAGTCATCTAATCCAGCCCCCTGCTGCAGGCAGGATCATCACTGTCCAAAAAAGAAAAAAATCATCCCAGACAAATATTTGTCTGACACTTCAATAAAGCAGTTACCTCATTTCTGCCTGGATTCAAGTGGTTGTGGGTGTGATCACTTCAAGTGCTTTAAATGGGTGATCTTAGAGCCTGCCCAGGCCCCCTTTCATTTCTGCAAGTATGTAGATATTGTATCTACCCGCAGGAGGCGGGTAGATAGTGCAGACTGCGGGTCGGTAGAGAGTGTGGGGCTGTGGGCTGGGAGTGAAGGACACTGGGGGCAGGGGGGCAGGTGACTGTGGGTTGGGTGTGCAGGACACTGGCAGCACTAGGGGGCTGCAGGCCAGAAGCAAGGGGCACCAGTGGGGGGCGAAGGGGGAGCAGGGTACTGCTTTTTGAGAGTGAAGGGCACTGGCAGGGCTGGGGTCCATGGGTTGGAAGTGAGGGGTAGCAGCAGGGCTGAAGGTGGGGGTTGTGGCTTGTCAGTAACGGGGTAACAGAATGGGCATGGGAAGGGCACTGGCATGTCACTGCCCCACCACCATCATATTTCCCCCTGCCTCCCCCCTGCCTCTGCCAAGTGTCCTTTTTTTTGGACCTGGAAATATGATAACTCTAGGATCCTGGGTTAGGGTTATGGTAACCCTAGGAACCTGGCCCTACTGGGTGGGAAGAGAGACCCCCCTCCTCCCACAGCTTGCTGGCTGGGGTCTGCAGAGGGCCAGGTTGGATCCACAAGGCAGGAAGAGCTCCCTTCCCCCTCAGCCACTGCTGACAGTCCCCAACTGGGGGGGCTGGGGGTGGGGAGGCCTGCATGTGTCTGTTGAGTTGGAGCATGCTCTAACTTATAGCACTTTAAGTAAAGTGCAATAGAGTGCTTTCCTCCAGGGGCTTTTTGAACATTTGTACTTAGCACTACCAGCCGCAATAGTCTTTACCATCCCAGCAGAAGTACGGACTGAAGGCTGCACCAAGCACTGGATCTCCTACCCCTCCTGCAGTCCATCAGGCTCCCCTCCTCTTTTGTCCCCTCTTATACAGGAATCATCCATGAGCTCTGTGCTCTGTAGTAAGTTCTCTGTGCACAAACCTCTTTATCTAGCCGACCTGGAAACCTCTCCTGTTCACTTTACACAGCAAAATTTCATGAATCCTTCTACTAAGCAAGCTTCTACTGTTGGAAAAATGCAGGCAGAGAGGTTAATGTAATAGTACATTATTTGATTTCATTCTACTGGTTGTGTGTGTTGGGGGGGGTTCTTTTTTTAAAAAAAAAAAAGGTTCTGGGAACATCTGTCTTATCATTCTTATTTTCCTCCAGTTTGTTTACAAATCCCTCCTAATTTAGTATTTTCAGTAAATTCAACTGTTCTACAATTATTCCTCCATGACATTATGAAGCTATGAAACCATACAGATCCTAAGAAGGGAGGATCTGGCTTTGTAAATATAAGGACTGATACAGTTTTGGTATCATGCTGTGAAATCGTTTAAGAACTGTTGGAAGATGCTCCTCCACTGAGAATAATTAAAACAACAACAACAAAGCAGCTGGCTGTTTCATGATTTTACTTTCTAGCTCTTCAGGACCTCTAGCTTGCATACATTCTGGGATTACCAATTAATATGTTCAGATTTAACATTTTTGTTCTTGTTTAAATTGCATTCAAACTTAACTGATAATGCTTCTACTCTTACATTTCCTATTTTATTGCTTCCCATTTCAGATTATCCATAAAATATATTTCTTCCTACCTGATAAACAATTCTTCTTTGTCTCCAGGTTTCTACTATTATTATGTAATTCTCTCCTGTTGCTTCTATTCTATTTTCATTTTCTGTATGGTTTTCCCTGAACACCAACAATATGCAGCTTTACTCCAGACAAAAATGTAATACTTCTAAGTATACACATGTAGGTTTCAACTCTTATTTCTACATAAAAATGAGTACCACATTTTGAACTGATCACTAACATGGCCCACCCATTCATATAGCTTTCCTATAACATCATAGAGGGCACTTACACACATGCAAGGATAGTCTTCCAACGCGCTGTAAACCCAGCGTGTCAGAGCAGACGCTATTAATTGAGGTTGCTGGAGCAATGAAATCAATGCACTCCAGCAGCCTCCAGCATCGCATGTATCGTTCAACGACCTGTAGTTCAAAGTACACCACTGCCCTTTTTCAGCACGGGGATGCTGATGCACATATTGCTCGGGCATTAGCATAGCAATAATTAGCATGGCTCACTAATTAAAGTGCCCCGCCTCCCGGATCACATCTATAAATGCCCAGAGAAACTGGTAGGGACTGCATGTGGCCTGATACAAGTATCTGACTTGTATCTACCACATGTGTTCAGTTGCTCAGGAAAGATCCCAAGAGGTTTCTCTTTTCTTGTGTATATCCTTGTACAGCAAGTAGCCATAATCAGAATCCCTATACCTTCTGAGCACAAAGATTGGGAAACTGTTAGCACCCCTACTGTCGATACACAGGGGAACACAAACTAAGAGAACAGTTCTAACTCCTCTTTAACTAGCCAACAGGGCTGAATGGGTATGGGAGGAACATGTGGCACACTTTTCAAAGATGCAGTCCTTGTAGGTCCCCCCCCCAAGTCTCTGGCTCAGCTACAAATTACAATTACAAATTCTTAAATCCTAAACCCCAAATAATGTTTGTCTTTCAGTTTACCAAATACACATGTGAAGAGGAGAATTTTTCTGCCACAAGATACGTGAGCTATGGCATGATTGCCAAGTTAACTTGCCAATAGGTATGGTGGGTCAACTGAGGAGTTGCTTGCCTGTGGCAGCTAGATGATTGACTGATCTGCAATACTGTTGACTCTCAGCAGTGGAAATATCATCAAGTTGCCACATGGACCCCAAGTCAGTTATGAATGAGTCAGAGGAGAAGGATCTCCGCCAGGTACAAATGTGCTTTTGCACCTGAACGGCAAATGGGTCCTTATATTTTGCTTTTTTTTTTTTTTGGTTAAACACAGAGGTAGGTTTGGCAGCGCATCCACCTCATCAGATGTTCCATCATTTCCATTAACACCTTCCCCTTTGCAGGTATTGTATCAAGAAATAACCAGTGCCATGACACACATGCAGTAACAAGAGGCTGATCTATATAGTTCATTCGCAATATCTTTAGCCACTATACTTTTGCCCTTTGAAAGACTGTTGTAATGGTAGGGCTTTATACTGTTTTGCCCTTTTAATGCAAGTGCTTTAGAAAGTTTCTATGATGAAGAGCCCAGCCTTTCAGCCTTTGCTCATAAAAGTGATCTATATGCGAATAACCTCTTGGACGTAAGAATTGCAGGAACAGACCTGTGAACAGAGAAAGGGAACTAGAAAGATTGGATGTTTGTCCAAGTTTCTGAAAGAACATGGCTAGCTAGGGCCTGAGTAAAAATATGTTAGTGTTTCTTGGAGGAGGTAGCCAGCTGGGATGGTGTTGGGATCAGCAGGAGTTTCCCAGTGGGGGAGAAGCTGGTTGGGAGAGGTTCCTAGCAAAGGCTGAAAGCCAGGAGAGCCTTAGAGGAGCTGAGCAGGACACTTTCCTGACTTTGTGGACTTCCTTGAGCCAAAACGGTGAAGATGAAAACTAGAGAAAGCAGCAAAAAGGTTTACTTGCTGTTTCTTCCACACAGGAGAGCCAGAGCCAAAAGGATGGTTCAGAAGAAGAGTGAATTTTGTTACTCCCCTAAGTTGGAGAAGGCTGAGAACTAGAGGTTCAACAGTGAATATTTACTGACTTACCTAAGATGGAGATATGGAGTGAGAAGGCCTGAGAGAGTGAAATTGAGAGTGAAACTTGCTTGCTGATCAGCCTAGGCAGGGAAAAGTCCATTTTTAGGTTGGAGCTTAGGAAGTTCCTCCAAGAAAGTATGAGCCTGAATCAGATCACAGGGGTATCTTGCCCAGTACCCTGTTTCACAGTGGCAGAGTTAAAGCAGAAGAATATTGAAATGAGGCACATCCAGGATGATTCATCCTCTAAAGCTTCCAACATTCAGAGGCGCAGGAAGACCTAATTTGGAAACTGTACCCCAACCATCATATTTAATGTCTGCTGTGTCCATCTACACATGAAATTAGCATGTAGCAATAAACTCTGGATCAGTTTGCACATGTATAGATGCACCCTCTAAGAGATCTACTATTCTCCATTAATTTGTCCAATCCCTTTTGAACCTGGCTAAATTATCAGTCTTCACAACATGTTGTAGCAATGAGTTCCACAAATTAATTACACATTGTGTAAAGAACTTCCTTCTACCTGCTTTAAATCTGCTACTTAATAATTTAGTTATATCATCTATTTCTAGTATTGTGAGAGATAGCAATTACTAATTCTCTATTTACTCTTTCCACATCATTCATAATTTCATAGAACTATATCATATCCCCCACCTCAACTTTTTTTTCTAAACTGAAAAAAACTAGCTATTTAATTTTGTCTCATACAGAAGCCTCTTCTTGTCCTGATCTTCCTTGTTGTCCTCTTCTGTGCTCGTTCTGCTTCTAGTAGGAGGGGACACTAGAACTGCTGGTAGTATTCAAGGGGTGGGTGTACCATGGCATTTATACAATGACCTAATTGCACTTTCTCTTTTGTTTTCACTACTCTTCTTAATTATGCCTAACAATTCATTTGCCTAACAGCTGCTGAACACTGGACTGATAGTTTCAGAGAACTATGTATAATTCCAAGATCTCTTTCTTGAGTAGTAATAGCTAGTGCAGAGCTCATCTATGTGCACTTTCGTTATTTTTATCCTTTTGCAGCACTTTGCACTTATCAGCACTGAATGTCATCTGCTATTTTGTTGACCAGTCAGTCAGTTTTGTGAGATACCTTTACAGTTTTTCACAGTCAACTTTGGCTTTTACCATACTGCATAGCTTTGCAAAGTCAGCCCTCTGATTTTCACCCCACACCCACCTTGCAAATAACTTACAAATATATTAAAGAGCACAGACCTTTGGGTGATTCCCTTGCTTGCCTCTCTCTGGTGAGAACTGACCACTGTAATTCATGTAGTAAGTGTGGAACTTACTCAGGGGTATGTATCTAATGGGGTCACTGGGTGGTGAACCATGCTTCTAGATTTCCTTCTCAAACATCAACTAAAAGTTTTGTGAAAGCACTGCAAAGTACTAACAGTCCCCTTTTATGCAACACACTGTCTCTAGTAATGGAAGGAATCCATCCAGCACAAATTAGTTCATTTTTCTAGAGTTAACAAACCCAGCTTTGTCTGTTTCGTGATCATTTCGTTCTCTGATATTCAATTCAATGTCTTGAACTAACCCTTCATCTTGCAAGTGACCTTATCAGGAAGCTGAACCAAAGGCCATTTGTAAGTGAATGCCTGAATTTGTTATTCATCCCTCCTTATGCTACTCATCAGTTTAGCTTTGTAACACAATGCTTTTACCTAAGTATTAGAAGAATGATGTAGTAGCTACATTAAACTATTAACTATCATAGATCTAAAATAGTTAACACTGGAATTAGGCAAACATCCTTTAAAGTAAGGAGTGAAAGAAAAGAAGAAAGCCTTCAAACACTCTATTCGTAAATTGTCCACTGCATGTTCATGAAAATGCGTGCACAATTCCAAATGAAGATATTTACAGCATTGTCTGTAGGGTAGTCTTTCTGAAAGACTGAGCCTTAGTTCCTTCCTAAATCTGGGTAATTTTTTATCACAAAAACTTTCAGTGAAAAATGTGGATCGTCCAATTCTGAATCATTCTATAATTTTGTTTCTGCTGTATTGATCATTTACAACACCTTTCCTCCCACCCCCCATTTTAAAAAAAATCAAAATTTCATTTGGGCATGTTGCAAATAAATTATATTCTTTTCAGTCAAAATTACATTGTTTTAAACTCTGAATTTATTTTCAATTTATTGCTTTAAATTGAGTCAAAAGTCAAACTAAAATATTTTATTTGGCGAAAAGTGGGGGGTTTTCCAAATTGCAGCAACCTGAAGTTTGGAAAATGAAGCTCAGTTTAACCCCAAACCAGTTTTTAAATTGCCAGTAAATCAATATAGCTTGGTTCTTTCTTCCTACTGTTTTTCTGTGTACAAAACAGAATAACTTATTTTCAGAAAGTTGGGCAGGGCAGGAGAAGGGGGTTGGCTAGTTATTTAGGCTGATTTTTGTGAAATTTTAAAAGCAGCTATTACAAAAAGGTCTATAGTATACATTCTGCAGACTTGCATGTTCTAAGATAACATAGAGAGTACATGTGACCAGGATCAATTGAAGATATATAGCTTGATGTTTCAGAGAAATCCATATGCAAACCTTTTTTCAGACTATGAGATCCATTTGAAGCATAAGATGCTTGTCACAGTTTTATTCCTCAGTTTTCAATTCCCTTGAAGTAGAAACACATCTACACTGAAAACTCCTAGCATTCTTTAACGCAGCTTTCTTGTCTCGCTCAACACAAGTAGATGTCTACTGAAGCATAATAAAGGATAGCACCCACAAAGAATCATCCATAATTTCCAGAATGCAGGTAGGCATGAAGTGTTTTGTAGTGCAGATGTATGAGAAATTATAATAACCTTTCAGTTCCAAAACAGCATGATAGATACAGTTTGCTGACATTTCCTGATAATTCGCTTTGATATTGGCACCAGTCCGTTATTTTTATAACCTTTACATACTGTTAAAACTATTTTTTTAAATGAACAAAAAAGAAAATGTAACTTTTGGAGGATGCGGCTTATGGCATTGATTTTACTCTTATACCATGAAAGAGAGTTCTTATATTAGAGGCATAACAGGGCAATGGTGACTTCTGTTTCCAAGTGCTGGGAATGTGTGGCTGCAGCTGCAGGTCTTAGTTTTCCACCTCCGACCCCAAGTGGGCACCTGGGGTTATTGCCCCATCACTCTGCCTTTGCTGTGCTTCTTTCTCTTGCATTTTTTCAGTGGAAATGGCCTGTGTTATGCAGGAAGTCAGACTGGATGATCACAGTGGTCCCTTCTTGCCTTGAAATCTATGGATTCCTTAACCTATATATGCAATTTTATTTAATTTAAACATTTTTCTAGCAAAGACAGAATTTAGTAGAGGTTGTCAATCTTCCATTCAAAACTTTCAAGCAAAAAAAAAAAAAATCCAAGAAAACTTTTTCCTAAATTGGACTTTACCAGCAGGAAAAAAAATCATGGTAAAATCCCATTTATAAAAAACATTGTTTTTTTTTCTGGGTTTTTTCCCCCCACCATTTTTATTATTGAAAGCAGCATGCCAAATAATGCATATGTTGGGCAGGGTGAGTATACCATTTTTATTCTTCTTCTGGCCCTAAATGTTATGCTTTCTCAAATTTAAAAATATTACAGAAAAGATGAACCTGTTAACTCTTCTCTTCAAAAATGGAGTAATTTTGAAAAACAACTAGCAAAAAGAAAACTGAAAAAAATATTTAAAATGATGTAAGGGGGGCTAATGCAGGACATCATGATTTTCTACATGGATTTAATGGCAAAGGAAAAAAGGAGGGAAAATGGAGGAAAACCACATATGACAGGGAACAGATTACATTAATTTTAGAACATTCTAAGTCTTCCAAACACTTTGCCGAAGATTTAAAAATCTACTCCATCCCCAGCATAAAATAAATGACTGTGATATTTTAATTATTCTGTAAATCTGTTTCTCCATCTTTTCTAAACCATAAAGTGATTCTTCTACAAGCTTAATCCCCTGTCCATTGAAGGCAGTGGGAGTCCTGGTAGTGGGAGTTGGCATTAGTCCCTTTAAATCCTATCAGTCATCTTTAATTATACCTCCCTAAGTTACTCTAATTATTTCTTGCATTTACCTGATGAGTAAAGAAATCAAGACTTCTAACTGGGATTTCAATTAACTAATGAGATACACTACCTTAAACTATTCATTGGGGTTGGGGGAGGGGTCCAAACAAATTAAATAGTTTTAATATTGAGAATCCTTCTCTCAAGTTAATGGGACTCTATGAATATAATTCCATACTTAACCTTCTCATCTCAGCTCTTTCTTTTCTGTAGATAATTCCTGCAGTTCTATAAAATAGGGCTACCTGTGTTTAAAATGTATGACATAACTATGGACCATAGGTAGCTATTTTAAGTACCAAACTATACATTTCCAAGCACATTTAAAGATCCATGAACTGGTGGTACCAAAGCAGTGATGACAAGAAAACAGATGTATAGTACTTACAGAAAACAAATCCTGTGACTTTCCATCTGCTAGCTACCAAGTGTTTCTGATCATTAGGGACAAAATTCAGTTGTAAATGGCTTAGACTTGAGAAATGTTATATATCAGGAGGAATTGCATTTCTAGCCACATACCAGACTCATTCATCATTGATTTCCCATCATTCTATTCCTGTTCTGACTTCATTTGAAAAATGCACAGAATTTTGAAGACTATGAATAATGCAGGCAGTGCACCAAATCTTTCAGCATGAGAGGTGAAAAAAACAAAAGTGAGAATTCTTTGCAGCCCTTTCCTGAAATAATACTCCAGGAAAGGTAAAGAGATGTGCAGATAATTCCTCCACTAACATTTTTACCACAAAATGAATGCAGGAGTACATTAAATGGAGGAGTATAGTTAAAAACAATAGCACTCTGAACAACTCTACTCTCTTTGTGCATTTTGCCCCAAAAGCAGTGAGAATTTCTGTTTCCATGCAGCCTTTCTTGTTCCTCTATATCAGCTCGCCACTTGATAGCAGGTGCACAACTGCTTTCTTATCTCTTAAGAGGGACTGCCAGGTGTTAAACAGTAAAGACTAGAATTTGGCAGGGGCAAGCTGTTGTAATTTCTTGAGTACTGGTATGTCTGTTTTCTTTTTTTTAAACAAAGAGATGTGGTTGCATTTTACTCTCTTTTGTTGAGGAAAGACGTTCTGTAAGAGAAACACAGACAGATACTACCCTACTTTATGCTTCATTCTGAATTTAAGCCATTGCTTAACATGAAAAAATGATGCCCAGTGCATTTGTTAACCAAGTTGAATAAGAAGTCGTTTCAAGGAGTTAATAATGGAACAAGTATAAAAGTGCAGTACACTACTTCTTTAGTCTGGCATTTGTTTAGTTATGGATCATCTCTGGAGAAGATTTTCCTATGATGTGTTGGGCTGGTACAACACAGAATTGTTTATGTTGCCCCTCATCAGCATGCAAATTTAAAGATATGTCACACAACAGGTGCATGTAAGCATTAAATGAGGACATAGATATATTTGCCATTATGATTTATGCCTGCATGATTGCAAGGAAAACCTTCCAAATGAACTGATATTTGCCTGAGTCTGCAAGCAGAATGAAACAATACCCAGAGCTAAGGGTAAATTACCCATGTGTCTCGATTGAGTTTTCACTTTGAAAACTAGTAACCGTAAATTAAGTGTCAGCATGGACTACTAATTATTTCACTAATAATAGATTTAATAAAAAAAATCAATATAAGCCTGACCTACATTGGCTTTGTACCAATGGGATTGTTTTAGTTAGGAGTATGAATAGTTTAACAAAGTAATTATCTACTCTTTTCATGAACAGTTTAAACTGCAAGTTTTGAGGTCTTTCCTTTGTGTGTTAACATGCTTCAGAATCTGACGGCTGTACTATAAGCATTTCTGCTGTGGCCTTGAACTTGTGATTTCTGGGCTGATAACTGCATATTTTAGCACTGGTGTAACACCAGATAGCCTATTCTCTTGGAAAGTATCAGCTTAACTATACTGGTCTAAAAGCATTATAGTTCAGGCTGTAAACAAACATCACATTTGTCCTGGGAGAAAGCCTTTTGTACCCAAGATACTACAGGCATACAAGTCCACTGTCCTCCTTCAAGTCCCTTTGAAGCATGTGGGGTAAGGTGTGCTAACGCCTTTTCCCAGGACATGGCTGTAACGTTATTCTGCTTTGTTGGGGGACAAGCCGGTCATGCTGCATGTTCCTCTCTGGCAGATAAGTGCCACAGCTTGGAAGGGTGACATGTAATGACTGCTATCCCTGTTTTGATTCAGCTCACACCCTGAGACAGTCAGGTCCATGTCAAATAAAACATCTATTTACAGCCATAGAGATACAAAATCTAGGTGTAGAATATCTTAGATGTGCTTAACTCACATTCTCAAATTGCTTGCCAAATGCTAGAAGGCTCCTATATCTCTCATCAGTCTTGTTCTTTGTTTACCTGAGGCTCCTGAAGAATGTTAAATGTGCTGTGGTAAGCTACCTTGGAGTTTATCAAGCTTTCCAGGTGGTGAAAAGGCCCGACATCTACTCCTCAGTCTATATACTACCCTGGTAGAAATGTACCTCTTTAAGGACTTGCAGAAAAGATTCCCTTCAGGAAGCAAAAAATATATTTTATGTCACTGAAAACCAATTCAATTCTGTTTAGTGAGCCTAATAAATTAAGGAGCTTCCAGTCAAATGCTGTGATAGGTGTGAACAGGCCTTCATGGGACCTGGCTCATGGTTAAGTGGCCTAGTTTGTCACCTCAACTTAAGTCAGGATCCATGAATGCAAGTGTTCACTGCTTGCAGGAGGAAGGTGCAGGCATCCAAAGGCAAGTAAGTGGTAGGGGTGAGGAGGCGGGCTGTTGGGACTAGAGTGAGTTGTTGGGTCCAGGGCAGATAGGCAGGGGTTGGAAGTTCCCTGGGGAGGCTCTCTGGTCCAGGGGTTGGCTGCTTTTAAAAGGAAAAGGTAAAAACAGCACAAGGCTGGGGCTATGGAGAGTAGGGCTGTGCAAAGCTCCAGTCGCTGATTTGATTCGGAGGAGATTTGGCCCAATTCAGCAGCCGAATCTCTGAATCCAAATCGAATCAGGAGACCCATTAATCTCTCCGAATCAAATCAGAAGCCTCCAAATCAATTCAGAGAGATTCAGAGTGATATGATGATTCAGCCATAAATGCAGCTTTATTTTTTTTTTCTATGTACCTCGAGGTACCAGGGACAGCTTGCAAATGCGGAGATGGTGGGCTGGATGAAACATCCCATGAGAGCGCGGGGGCGGGTAGACCCAGAAGTGGACCATAAGAACTTCCAGTCCACTTCTGTGTCCACTGCATGGTACATTTCATCTACCCTACCATCTCAGCATTCATGAGCTGTGCCTGGTACCTCAAGGTACATAGAAAAAATCATATAAAGCTGTATCTATAACCAAATCACTGATTCTCTGAATCTTCAGATTTGGCCAAATCCATTCGGGCCAGTGATCTCATAATTTCATAGTTGGTAGGGTCAGAAGGGACCTAAGCAGATCATCAAGTCCAACCCCCTGCCATGGGCAGGAAAGCATGCTGGGGTCAAACAACCCCAGCTAGATGATTGTCTAGCCTCCTTTTGAAGACACCTAGGGCAGGGGAGAGCACCACCTCCTTTGGAAGTTGGTTCCAGCTCCTAGCCACCCTGACAGTGAAGTAGTGCCTCCTGATATCCAGCCTGAATCTACTCTGTCAACTTATGGCCATTATTCCTAGTTACTCCTGTTAGTCCTTGGGGAATCAGGGACTCTCCCATTGCCTGCTGGTCCCCCTTGGCAAGTTTGTAGGCGGCCACCAGATCCCCATCCCCTCTCAGTCTTCTTTTGTGAAGGCTGAACAGGTTCAGGTCCCGTAGCCTCTCCTCATAGGGTTTACCCTGCTTCCCCCTTATCACGTGAGTGGCCCTCCTCTGGACCCTCTCGATGCTATCCACATCCCTCCAGAAGTGTGGCGCCCAAAACTGGAAGCAGTACTCCAACTGCGGCCTGACCAATGTCATAGAGGGGAGGATCACCTACTTGGACCTGCTCATGATGCATCTATGGATGCATGACAAGGTGCGGTTAGCCTTCCTGACCACATCCCCACATTGGCAGCCCATGTTCAAGATCCTTTTCTGTCTCTGTGCTGACGAGAAGGGAGTTCCCCAGCCTGTAGGTATGTGTGGCAGGGCACTGTGTGTGCCTGCCACTTTAAGGCCCTGGAGCTGGCAGCCTCCAGGTGCCTAATGGGGGCAGCCATTTTAGGTTCAGGGCTGCCCATATAAACAGGGCAGTTTAGCTGCAAGAGGTCAGGCAACAACATCACCTGGCCAGAGGGCTGCTGAGTTTCATCTGGAGGTAAGGGAGAAACTGTAGGGGATGGTAGGAGGCTCCTGGTCCTGGTCCTGGTCCTGGTCCTGGTCCTGACCTAAAACTGCATCCTGCTTGGGGTGGGTGGCCTGGTGGGGCTCTCAGTGGCACGGAAGCCCCCAAGAAATGCCAAGCCAGTGATCACCCCGGTGAAAGGTGGGTTGGGGTGCCTTAACCCCTAGCCTCCACCACTGGGTGGGTTACCCCTTTATGTGTAGGGCCCAGGGGCTGGACCCCTGGAGAGTGTGAGGGGCTAGAGACTCAATACTGATCAAGAGAGTACCCTCAACTGGCCCATACTGGGGCCAGGACCAGACCGGTCAAAAGGGCCAGAGGCCCACTGCAAGGGATGCCTGAGAGCTGAGGGCCAGGGGTTCTGACTGCCCTGGAGGTGGTCCAGGGCTGGTAGCCAAACGTCCTGGGGAGACCACACCTGAGAGGGGAAAATGGCTTCAGGGAACTATGTAGCCTGTATGAAGGTGGATGAGGCTGCCTGATGAGAGGACTCTAGGGTGGGGTTCAATCAGGAAGATTTGGGGCCCAGTGTGGGGCTGGTGATGAAGAGAACACCTAGATGCCATCTGTGAGGCTTGGGTTGCGGTGTAGGGGAGGAATGGAGCTGCAGATAGCACCCCCTGCCATCAGGGCAGAAAATGGGCAGCATCCTGCTTAATTAACACCTTTATTAATTAAGATCAAGGCATGGCGGGTGAGAAAGTGGGTGGTTGGCCCAAGAACAAGTGGGCGGGCCACAAGGAGATCAGCCCCGGTAGCCCCCCATTACAGTATGCTTCTGGTTCTTCCTCCCCAGGTACAATACTTGTCCATATTGAAACCCATCCTATTCTGATCCGCCCACCTCTGTAACCTGTCCATATCTAGTTATAGCCTGTCCCTCTCTTCTAACATGCTCACTTCTCCCCACATCTTAGTTCATAGTTTCATAGTAGCTAGAGTCAGAACGGACCTAGGTAGATCATCTAGTCCGACCCCCTGCCT
>NW_017728931.1:57192423-57250519 GCF_001723895.1 Crocodylus porosus
CCACATCTCTCCAGGTCAAAAATGACCCATCCACCACCACTCTCTGCGTGTGGCCCTCCAGCCAATTAGTGACCCATCTGACTGTGTAGGCGTTGACCCTACAGTTGCCTAATTTTTTGATGAGGATAGGGTGAGAGACAGTATCAAAGGCCTTCCTAAAGTCCAGAAAGACTACATCCACCGTGACACCTGTGTCCAAGGCTTTTGTGACCTAATCGTAGAAGGCCACCAGGTTGGTCTGACAGGAATTGCCTCTAATGAACCCATGTTGATTGCCCCTAAGCATAATCTCCTCTGCTTGTCCCTCTAAGATGTGCTCCTGGATAATTCTCTCAAAGAGCTTCCCCAGGACCAAGGTAAGACTAACAGGCCTATAGTTTCCTGGGTCCTCTTTCCTCCCATTTCCAATCCTCTGGCACCACACCAGAGCACCACAAGTGCTCATAAAGCTGTGCCAGGGTCTTGCAATGACCTCTGCCAATTCCCTCAGCACTCTGGAGTGGAGATCATCAGGACCTGCTGATTTGAACACGTCTAGTCTCTCCAGAAGTTCCCTGACTAGGTCCTCACTGACCCTTCTCAGGAAAATGGAAGAAAAGAATCTGTTAAAGAGATTAGCTTTGTCATCTGGTGCTACCACCAGATTACCAAGCATGTCCTGCAGATGCCCCACGTTCCTTGGTACCTTCTTTTTACCCTCTCTGTATTTAAAAAAGGTCTTCTTGTTATCATCGTGTTATCTAAATCAGCTAATTGAATCACTGTCCCCTGAATCAGGCCAAATCTGAATCCAAATCGAATACTGCCCACTCCATACACCCCTAATGAAGAATGGCTGGTCTTTCTGAGAACCAAGGCTATGCTGTGAAAACATGCAGGTGTTCACAAGTCCAGGCTAGCCATTGATGGGGTGGGTTAACCCTTTGTCAATCTAAAGTTAGTTGATATCACATGAGAACTAACTTTAGATCACGCACACCATGTGAATGCCCTATGAACACTTGCACACTGGGGCATTTGGACTGCCCTAACCTTGATTAAAGCAATCTAAGTATAACACTTTTTGATTTTTCCAAAGCATTCTGAGTTGCAATGTTATCCCAGACCAAGCAAAAGTTCACTGTTGGTTCCAGAGGACAAGGAATCTAACTGGGGCTGGGAGCCCACAGCCACATTCCCATTGCAATGACCACAGCTCTCTGCCAGTGCTCCCTGTTTCAGAATGGAAGGGGGGAAAGGCAGTGGAACGAGCTCCATCTTGGTGCTGGAGAGTGAAATGGGTGAATTGGAGCTCCCCCCCCACCTCAAGGGGGATACAGTACATCCACCCCACCCTCCTGGGGCAGGACTGAAAAACCCCAGTCTGAACTCCCTCTGCTCCCCTTTTCCTGCTTCTATTCTGAAAACAGCCACAGGATGAGAAGCTCAAAAGACACAAGTTAAAAAAGAAGCTACATTTTATAGCACCTTTATCTGGTACCTTATGCAATGAAGAATCAGATTTTTACCCAATCAGCTATTGTTAAGCTGTATACAGCCGTGCACTTGTGTTTGGTTACAAATGTAAACTTGCTTTATGTGGCCAGATCAGGCAAAAATTGTCACTTCTGTCTGCACCTTGTATGTTCCCTACTAGAGAGAAAAAAGGGTTACAAAGCTTGAATAAAAAGCTTTGTGTATGATGAAGAGGTATTGTTCTTTTGGGGGACACACTATTTCCCAGTTTTCTCACTGTCAGGCCAGTCTATTTTGTCGAGTGTGCACTCAGAAGGTTCCTTGTTACATATCCAGGAAACTGGTGCTCTGAAAAGTCAATAACTTAGTTAGGTATCTAGTAGGAAAAGATTCTTAGGTTTTTCCAAAATCTAATACAGATTTTTGGGATTGCAAAGCAAAGAAGGAAAAGTGTTTAGGGAAAATTGATTTTTGTGAGTTTGTCTTTTATTCTATAAGAAAAAAGAATATTTCTGAATTTGGGCTTTTTTTCCTTTTTTTTTTAGGGTCAAAGCCTGAGACTTATCTTTTGCAAATAGGGAAGCACGCAACTCTAGAGAATGTAGGGGTGGGGGAGAGATTCAAAGATGCTCTGGGATGCCATACAATGCTAGCGGTTAGGTGTGCAAATATGATTCACAAGATAAACCCAGAGATTTCAAATAGGAATTGATATTGTTAAAAACATTCTGACCTGCTGTAGTCCTCCTGAGTTCTTTGCAACAGAAGAATTGCTCTATTATTTTTCTATAGTCAAGAAACAAGTGAAAACCTAGGAGCTGGCATTTTCTGAGGGGTGCCTTGAATCTAAAAATGTTGATTCACAGAGATACCACAACTGATGACTTGCCGTAGTTGCTGGTACTGGGAGTCCTTCTATTTTTCACAGGACCCACTGGGACTTGGTTGGCTATAGAGCTCATCAAGCTCAGAATGCCAGTTCCTGACAACAAATTGAGAAGGTTTCCTTGGGATAAAAGTACAGCATGTACTCAGTTGCTGATAATGGGTAGTGACTTTGTTTTAATGCTCTGTGAAATGCTTGGGGAAAGTAAAGATCCTTACTTTATTGAAGCTTTTTTCACCAGTGGTAGATTACTGATCCACTCTGTGCTATTGTCAACAGGTTAATGATGTCTCTTCTTTGCTGGATAGCAATTCATTTGTTTAAATAGTCACATGCTCAGCCCATGGCTGGTCTATTTCTGATTTCATCTGGTCCTCTAAGTATATGAAATGTCTTCTTTATTAGAATGCTGGGCAGGGCCCACAGTGAGCTTCTTCCTTCTCTTTCTTATGTTGTCTATTGTCACCAAATCTGCAGTTTGCTGTGCCCTTCAGCACACTACTGGGTGGTACTGCTGTGTGCCAACCACTATAAACCTGGTGCAATCAAATGTTTTACAGGTTTGTTATTGATGGTCTGCATTTTCCCCTAGCCTCAGAATGGTTTTTATTAAGCATCATTAGCACCTGCCCACACTTCTCCACCACTGCGTGTTTGTGTTGCTGAATTTACATTGCAGCCTGTTCCACAATCCAGCTGGAATTAAATTGAGCTACTAACAATTGCAAATATGGCTGTTCAATGGCCTGTGGCTGCCTTCTGCAGTGCATGTGGATTTACTAAAGTCACCCTGAATTGTGATCTGTGTTTCCTACTAGCCTGTCTCATTTCTGCTTCCTAGGTTACTTTTATTTTGATTCTTGGTGAGTGTAATGCACATGTAACTCTTGGATCATTTCACTGGGCAATTCATCTTCCCTTGCCATTTGCAGGCATTACTTTCAGATTAAATCTGTTTCTCTGAACAATTTCTCCCTTAAAGTAAAACTATGTGCCCCACAAACAATCCTGTCTCTAATTAGGGAATATCCAAAATTAAATGTGGTTGCTATACTCCTCAGCTCCGTAATGCTAGTATCTTGTCTATCTTCTGTTTCTTGATATTTTTTTGTTCTTGTTGTTAAAAAGAAGTTTTTCTCCATGATCTCATTCTGTATAGGGTCACTGCACTCAGATGCTAAGTGTTTGGGGCGTTTTTGATGGCATAAGTGTCTCACTCAAATCTCATCCTATTCCATAGTGTGAAAGTAAAAAGATGATTTTATTTTCTCATCTTCATCCTTTTTGGTTAGCTTTATATATGTACCCTGTTCTTGCTTCCATTCCCCTTTATACTTGCACAAAGTTTTTCTACCTGGAAATTCAAAAACCCTAGTGGTTTGAGTTCCCCCATGCCATCTTTTTGCTCTAAGTGCTGTTTTGTTTTCCTGTCAATCACATCCTAGCTTTTGCTGTGGGTCTTATCAGACTGAGCACTGTCTAGACGCCTTACACAGAAGAACTGTGCCTAAAATTAAACTGGTTCTTAATTAAGAGAGCTACAGACACAGTTAGCATTCCAGCCAAGTGCACACAGTCTGACTTATACCACTAGAAAACCTTTCCTTCATGCAATTTTGCTTCCTTCTCCAAGTTTCATGCAGCTGGCTACATTAGGAATGCCACTGCTGAAATCGCATATCAAAACCACTATTCCTGGCTACCAAGTAGAGACAACCTGACAACCTCAAGGTTTAGCCAACCACTTGAGTCCAAAAATTGGCAGTTACACTTACCATTCAGAGGGACATGACTTGATCTTAACTGTCTTTTAAAGTCACCAATGATTTACACCTCTGATCATATTCAAATATTAGGCAAGAACCATAGTAACTGTCTCAAAGTGTCAACACTAAATATCAGACATGGGGACTGTAATAGGGACCCTTTGCCCCTGTTACTTGGATGAGGTCAGAACAAGGTAAATTGCTAACAAACGGCTATAAAACCCATGTTAAGCTAAGCAAATCCAGCTTTTGCTAGCTGCAATGGGTAGTATATACAAGTAGCACAATTAAAGGAGTTGCAGGACCCAGACTGCATACAGCAGGGGAGTTGGCAGCACCTGGACCGTTACCAGAGAACCGGGTCAGGTGACTGGCAGGGATAGGAAAAAGGGGCCATATAAACCTGAGACCAGGGTTAAAGAATGACCCATATTCTTACAACACAAGGAGCTTACCAGGAATGAAATAAGGCATATGAGTCTGTTTACCTGTAAGGTTTGTGGTGGTTTAAAGGGGAGGAGGCCATGAAAGGGTGCCCTAGGGAGGATGCTGCCACAAAAGATGGTAGTAAGGCACCTTGCATTTTGGGACTGTCATGCAAGCTCTCAGTACAGTGAAGTAGGACTGGGGATCCGGTGCAGAGACAAAGAGAGTGGTGAAGGCCAGAGATGTACTTGGACATCTTGAGCTGTGGGCCCAGGGCCTGGTATAGGCACCCTGAACATGTACGTAGCCTAGAGCATTTAGATGCGGATTTCTACCCAAAGAAGAGGGGTAGCTTGTTGGGAACTGGTGAGGGTAAAAACCTTGAGAGGTAGATGGTTCAAGGGGTGGCCTGCTGGAGACAAGCATGAGTGATCACCCAGAGAACTACAGGTAGGGCAAGTGCCCTAGAGAATTGCAGGGCTTTATGGGCCTCAAGGGGAAATGGAGGTAGGGGCAGGGGTGAGAGTGGGGGGAATTATAGGCTGCAGGCTCAGAGTATGAGAGAGGGAGACCTGCTCAGGTTAAGGCAGGGGTGGGCAATGATTTCAGGTGGAGGGCCGCTTACTGAGTTTTGGCATGCTATCGAGGGCTGCATGACTAGAAGCCAGGGCCAGATAAATATTAATTTTCTAAATTTTTAGGGTCCTGCAGGCTGGATAGAATGGCCTGGCAGGCCACATCCAGCCTGCAGGCCACATATTACCCTCCCCTGGGTTAAGGTGTGAGGCTTGGACAGACTGGCAGCCTAATAATAAGTAGGGCAGAGCAGAGTGCCAAAGGCCAAACTCTGAAAGGCAGCCTCCAAATATATTAACTTTAACATTAAAGTGTGGCAGGTAAGAAGGTGAGCCCATACTAGGGAAGTGGGAGCTGGAGCAGGAGAACAAGTATAGTGAGGGAACCATGGCTGCCTTTACAGGAAATGACTTAGAGCCAGTCACTAGGGAATAAGCAGTGTTGAACAGACTGCTGCCTCTCTCCAAGCACCTTAACTGGCTTCCTCCAGGAAGCTTCCTCCTTCCTGTTTTAAAGCCCAAAGACAAGGAGAAAGCCAGTTGCTTTAAGGCAGTCTGGGGAAGAACCTGTCTTCCTCTTCTGAATTCTGCAAACAGTCAAGCAATCTGTGCACCTACCGTTAAGATGATTATTTACTCAGAGAAAATGTGTTGGGAATCTGAAGGAAGGTCCTTTCATAATCTTCTATATAACACTGTCCTCAACATATACATTTATCTTCTCCACTCCATCTTTTCTGCATTTCAAGGGTAGTGTGTAATTTAGTCATTTTATTAAAGTCTATCTGATCTCATATTCCTAATTACCACCCCTCCTGACCCTGCAAGGTAAATTATTAAATTTCTTAAAACTTGCAAAGCAACTAAAAGGTGGGGGGTTTTTTACTTTGTTTTATTTTTGTTTAATTTCTCCTACATTGGTGTAGTTTAATGAATCCCCAAGTGCTGCTATTAGATACCTGTTGTACTGTAGGAAATTACTGAATTGAGAAAACAATAAATCTAGCAAGCTGGAGTTCATGTATCCCTTTGAAAAGCAGAACTGTTATTAGCTTTCATTTCCAAGCACTGACCTAATCTATTATTAATAATGTTGCCTGTGACCTTACAACCAGATGAATTAATGCTGCAGTTCAATTAGAGGATTCCGGAGACAGATCTTCCTCAAGCATCCTCAATGGAATAATAACTGCTAGGTTTATGTCCAAAGTCCATTGCTTCAGCTATAATTATAAAAGTCTTTAAGTCAAGTTTGGACAGTATTTGGACATAAAGTAATAAGTCAAGGCTTTCCCTTTACCTGAAACTTGAATTTCTTCTGGAAGCATCAAGCTGGTCAATAAAACATTTACCAAAAAACCTTCTTACAGAAAAATTGTCATAATTGAAGTAACTGAACGATATGAAGTCACCCTTTTCATACTAAAATATTAAGAGTATAAATTAATACAGATTACCCTCTTTTTCCAGAAAGCTGACTGAAGGTGGAAAATACTTCTGTAATACTAAAACCATGGAATAAATGCCGCATTCATTGCTTGGGTGTGAGAACTAGCCATCATGAGCATAGCCTTTAGTGTTGTAGAAACAAAGGATCGATTCTGAATCCTGTTTCCAACCCAGAGTTCTTGAAGAATCTGTGTAGACTGCTTACCTTTCACTCTTCATCCATTCAGGAGCATGGCCAGTTCAATGGCATAGGCCAGTGATGCTCAACCTTTTGGTCCTGCAAGCCAGATGAGTGGTGTGGGGCCCATCTGCAGGTTGAATCTGGCACCATCCCTCCCCCCATCCTCCCCCCACATGCTGGGATTGGGTCCCAGGGGCCTGGAGTTGCCTCCTCCTGGTCCTATGCACTGGGATCAGGCACTGAATCCAGCATGCAGGGCCCTGGGGTCCCCCACAGGTCTGGAGATCTAGTAGCAAGGGAGTAGTGTTACCACTGCCATGCTGCCAAATGGGCTAGATGACATGGCACTGTGGTCTGGATCTGGCCCATGGGCCAGAGATTGAACACCACTAGCATAGGCCTACTGGTTCTTGGCACTTGGCTGCATGCTGCTTCCTGCCAAGAATACTGCTTGTAGCAGCAATATTAGTTTTTGGTATATTACCTTGCAAGATTCATGAACTACATTGCTGAAAGTGGCAACCTTTGAGCCACACAGCTTAAACCCCAAACACATACAGAAAATCCAGAGATGCTATGATTTATGGGATGCATAAGCTGTAGTTCCTGTCTAACAGCTTTCTGATCCATTTTACCTAATTCCAGTGTGTTTTCTCTGAGTCCCAGCTCGGGTAAGTTGATGGGCTCTTTTTCCCATATATACACATTTTAAATGTGAGAAGCCAACACCAAACTCCAGGATGTGAATACTGGCTGAACTTTACAGATGTTTCAGTCTGGATCTGAACTTTGTGGCTGTCTTCATAGCACACGTCAAATGGCTGAAGCAAAATCTGGTTCCAGGTACCAGCGTTGACATGCCCTTCTGTTCCTCCTCAGATCTTAAAAAAACACAAATCAGAATGTAAATGTTCTGCTCAAATGCATTTCCACATAAAAACAAGGAGAGCAATATGGATTATATTCAATGCCTCTGCCTATAGTATCAGTTGAGAGAAGACTAGTGTCCAAATGCAACACATCTGTTTTGGTAGTAATGTTTTTTCATTGCAAGGAGATAAAAAAATAAATTAATGTGGTATATTATTGATTTATGATATAAAGATATGTGTTGTGATAAAGAGAGAAATTACAAAATAGTAAATTATACAATGTTACTAAAATAATCAATTTGTCTAAGTAATTGTACGTTTTTGGTCTCGTTATAGATCAACTATTTTACAGCTGTCTTTATATGTTTATAAAACAACTCTGTTCATTCAAAAGGAAAAGACATTATTTTTCACTTATGGATGGAAAATTTCAGAGATCTGTCTCTGAAATATCAGGTAAGCAAGAATCAGTTTCACAGCCATACTAAAATTCATAGTCCATTATGAAAAATAATTACTTTATCTTCCTCTGTTCAAACTTTAAACCAAATGCCATGCAAGGGGTGCATGAAGGATGAATTCTTGAAATTATATCTTTGTGCATGTCTTAGATTGTATATCAGGGACACGCCTACATAAGATGTTTACAGGAGAGTAGACCAATTAGCTCTGCAGTAAGCATCTCCCATCTCGGTGTGCAATAAGGCTTCAGGAAACCACTTATTAGATTGTAGGAAACCAATAAACTCTGCAGCAGGGTAATGTCTGGAAATATAGGTATTATTTACTACAAAGTTATTTACAGTGCACCAATACACATGTAGACTCTGGCCCTGGAGTAAATTAGTCCTGGTCAGCCCAGCCAGCAGGGGGCCACACTCCTGCTTACTGCCTAGCCACATGGCTGGGCAGCTGCAGGAGCCTGGGCTGCTCCCCAAATTCTGGACCACACTGCAGCAGGAGCCTGGAGACTCCCTAGCTGCAACAGAGGGGCAGAGCTGGGCGGGAGCAGCCCTGACCTAAACCACTCTTCCCTGGCTGTATTTGCTGCTGTCCTGGGCACATGTGCAGATGCTGCATCTGGGAGTAGTTAATTGCTGAGCAAATTGCTGCGCAATTTATTCACATGCATTAATTACACACACGTAGACATGCCCAGTGTAAATTAAAAAGCCATATATAAGTAGGGATTTTTTTTCTTTCCAAAAATGTAGAATATTAAAGCCCATACTAGTTCCTTTTTTTGAAATCACATTACTGCATACAATTAATCTAAGAAACCTTTCATGGTTTTAAATACAGTACTCACTCTTCATCTCTTTCACTGCTCCAAAAAGGTCTCATTAATCTCCACCTAATTTAAAAATGTATCAATACTCAGTACTCTCATCAACCCAGGTTGCTTTTGACAGTAATGAACTATATAGGCTGACTCAGCTCCTTATTATGTGGTGCTGGAGTTATGATTGGTTGTTTTGTGTGTTTGTTTATTGCATTTACATGTTGCCTGTCCTGACACAGTATCAGGACAGTTTACAGAAGAGAGCAAAATAACTTATAAAACAGGTGAACAAGAGAACAAAATAAGAAAAACAAAATAATTCAGAACAGAAAATAGAATATTAAAATAACCTACAGAACAAACCTCCCTCCTGGAACAATATCCCAGCTTAGTTTTGCCTGCTAAATACCTGCTCAAATAGGAAGGTCTTCTTTGGGAAGATTTCTAGGTGTGGATCTGGTGAGTCTCAAGGGGAAGGCTGTTCCACTGCTGAGGGGTAAATATTGAGAATGACCTCCCATGTGCTTTTGTCAAGTGAACTTGATGCCTTGACAGTATTTGTAAGAAATTTCTCTTTGCTGACCTCAAGGATTGCAGTGAATCCTAAGAGAGTAGGCAGTACCTTAGGTTCACAGGGTCCAGGCTATTTAGGACCTAATAGGTCCAAACGTATAAGACTGGCAGAGTTGTTCCATTTTAAAAACCCATTTTCAGTCACTATTAAACAAAGTGTCAACCCCAAAGTTGCCTTTTTTTCTCTAATCTTTCAGCTCAGCACAAATATTTTTTGTAAAGTTCATGAATGGCACGTGCCCCCAATGGCTGGGGGAGCACAGCTGCGCTGGTAGCAGTGGGATCGCAGTGGCAGGAGTCCGGCAGCGGTGGGTGGGGAGCTCCCGCAGAGGCCGCCTGCACTGTCAGTGGCAGGAGGGGAGTGATGAATGCCAACCATGGGTCAGCGATCACCTGCAGGAGCTGCCAGTAGCGGCGGCAGCAGCCAGGGTCAATCGTGGACCACCCACAGATGCCAGTGGCGGGGTGATGAGCAGCAACTGCCTGCACCATCGGCGGTGCCTTTTTGCAGGGGGTGCACCACCATGCTCGGGGGGGCACCATGTGCACCCCTATGCATCGCCTCTGGTAAAGTTTGATAAATCAAGAAGAGTCTAGCTTTTTTTTTTCTTTAAATGCTGGCAGAGCTCAGGGGGAATCAGCAGGCATTCTTTAGAGCAGGTAAAATATTTTGCAGAGATCTTTAGACGTTCTAAAGATACAAACCCAACTTTTCAAAAGCTTCAGGTTCAGAACTCTCTGAATGAGGATGCATGAATTCCTTTTGAAAAAATGGTTTAGAGATATTAAATCTTACTTTGCATTAGGTACTGGATAAAAACATGTAGATTCATGTAATAGATCTCCCATTTTCTATGGTGTGTGTTTTGAAAGTTATGAAAACGTTCCAAAAGCTCAGAAATGTACAACTTTACAGTCTGATAAATTCTAAGAATTCTAAGTAATTTCAATCAAACTTGCCATTTAAATAAGTGAAAAAACCCTTTATTCTGACGCACAGTTTTATAGACCATGCATAAATTTAGACTTCTTATTTTAAGATAATTGAAGCACCTTTTGTCCTGTAAAAATATTCCGCAAAGCAAAAATGGCAGTGCACTCAGTGGGAATTAGCTATTTGAATTGTTTCACGTGTACAAAACATTTTTCAGGTTCAGGGACCTTGGAAACTTAATCATTTCAGCTGAAATGTGGTGCAAGTACAAAGAAATATCATCAGTACTTACCATTAAAGTGACAAGTACTTTTAGAAGGTCTGTACATTCAGCTTTATATATCAACAAACATTTGCAAGCTTTATTAAGCTGCGTGAAGGCCAGATTTGTCCCCTTCCTGCTCCTATGGCACAAACCTATAGCTCTCAACAGAAGCTGTTAATCTGAGGGGAAATTTTAACCCTGTGTTACAAATAAACTTTGATGTCATTCTCACTGTCTTTGGCAGTCACATGTCTTCAGAAGCTATATAGCTGAAAATGTATTAGTCCAAAGGATTTTAACACTTTGGTTAAAGTGATCAGAATTGAACTCCCTGGGCTTCCTGCCCACTGCTCTTTTCATTCAGCCTCTAAATTTTAGGTGGCAAGCAGGCAGGAGTTTGTTTATGGAGCATACTATGTGAAATTAGGATGATTTGTGTAAGCTTATAGCCCTGAAGAGGATGATTTAACTCCAAACACTGTGGGCACAGACACATGATGCATACACCAATGTAATCTTCCTTTACAGTGGTGTAAAAGTGGAGCAGGTGCATGACGTGTACCCCTGTGTAAGTCACTCCACTCCAGGATAAAGTTACCCACTGGAAATTCATATGAAACTATACAGTGATACGAATTGCACTGGTATATGGTTCACATGTCCACAGCTCTCACTGATTTCACCTCAAAGTATCTCTGCTTGATGTAAATAAAGAGCAGACCCACTACATAAACCCCTACAGCTATATGACTTGAATCTGATGTAGAATTAGAAAGAGAAGTTCAGGGGTAAAACAAAACTGATATAAGTGTCTGCCTACACCTCAGTATCTGTTTGACCAAGGTCAGTGGTTTCAACCTCCTTGGACACAAGGCATCCCTTCATAACTTTTTTTTTTAAATTGAGTGGCACTCAATATAAAAAACTAACGTATATGTTCCAGTGCTTACCTCCTTGCAGAATGGCTGTGCAGTGAAGGTGTGGGATTAACCAAGCAGAGACAAGCCCGAGCCTGCCATTTACGAGGTCAGACTGTTGACGTGACATGCGCCAGGTCAACACTCGGGATGTCAATATTTCACTGCTAGACAGGAGGGTGTGATACAAAATTATATATACACATACAAACTACACATACATCACTATGAGTTCGCGCACACATACACATACACAAACGCGCACTTCTGCAGCTGTGTGAGAGCACTAGGGGGAGTTTGGGGTACCTTGGTGCTTGGGTTACTTGAAGTCAAGGTGCCTTTGGCGTTACTTTGGGTCAACTGGGGACGTGGTTACTTGAGGTCTTGGTGTCCCGGGGATTACTCGGGGTCACTGGGGCTTGGGGTTACTTGAGGTTAATTGAGGCCCCGGGTGGAGGTGAGGGAGAAAGCCAGGGCCGCAGCGAGAAAAAGCGGCGGAGATGAGACTGGAGAAGCCAGTAGTGAAGCTGGTGTAGTAAGGTAAACTGGGAGCTGGGTCAGGGAGGCTGCAGGTGCTGGGGGCCGGGTCAGGGAACCAGCCAGGGGTTGGGAGGCTGTGGAGAGGCTGTGTGTGGAGCCAGGGAAGCTGGGAATGGGCAGAGCTGCAGGTGGCAGGGGTGAGGCAACTGGGGCCAGGAAAAGCGGCAGTGATGGGAGACGGGGCTGGGAAGCTGCAGGGGATGCTGGGGGTTAAATCCAGGAAGGGGACCCAGCTAGGGAGCTGGGGAAGCTTGGGGGGGGGTCCTGCAGGTGCTGGGGGACACCAGGAGCTGGGTCAGGGAGTAAGCTGGGGAGCCAGGGAAGCTTTGGGTGCCAGGTCAGGGAACTGGCCAAGGCTAGGAGGCTGTGGGGAGGCTCTGGGTGCCAGGGGAAGCAGGAAAAAGGAGCAGAGCCAGGTCTGAGAGGCTGCAGGTGCCACAGGTAAGTCGGGGCCGGGTCAGGGAACCGGGGGCAGCCAGGAGGCTGCAGGTGCCAGGGAGGCACAGGGGACAGCTGGGGAAAAAGGCTGGGATGGCCAAGAAAGACAGTCAGGAGGTCCAGGAGGCAATGACAGAGGAAAAGAGGCAGCACAGAAGGGCAGGAGATCTGGCTGGAAAGAGAAAGCAGAGGTGGTGGGGTAGAGACACAGAGAAGGTCAGGAGAGAGAAAACCAGGAGGTGGAGATCGGCAGGTAGAGGGGAACAGAGCCAAGGTGAGGGGTGGTGGAACAAACCAGCGGAAAAAGCAGGGATCAGAGGGCCAGTCAGGAAAGGCAGCTGGGAGATGGAGGCAGAAATGCGGGTGGAGGAGACAGTCAGGGGAGATGGGATGGAAAAGATTAGGATAGCAGCGAGGTCAAAGGGGTAAAAACCGGGAAGAAGAGAGGCAGAAGTTAGGGGTGGTAAAAGCCAGGGTTTTGTGGACAGCAGAGAAGAAGCGGAGCTGACAGAGACACAGAGAGGGACAGGTCAAAGGTTGGAAGGGCAGAGAGCAGAGATTGGAGTAGGGTCAGGAGGTCACTAAGACAAAAACCCAACTCGGGGTTCCAAAATAACAGGTTTATTAAACAAACAGCACACTACACAACCCCACAAAGTTATAGGCGCACCGCACGTGCACACACACACACACAAAGACTTGGTGGAGGGATTGGAGTCAAGGTGTGTTGAGACAGAGTCCAGGTCCTTTGCTTGGGGAAGGAAGGTGGGTGATAGTTACCTATGCTTGGCTGTTAGTTGATCCTCAATGGCCAGTCAGGGTCTTCTCCATCAAGGTGTTGTCCAGAGGAGGTCGTCAGCAGGGTCTCTGGGTGGATAGGTGACATGCTGTAGTGCTGGTCCAGTGGAGAGGGTATCCCAAGGAGGTCACACTCTACCACCCCTTTTATAGGGGTGGGCTACCTGTGTCTCCTATGGGAAAGACATGCCCAGGCAAGGGCCAGTCCTGCTCAGATGTATATGCGCTGATCCAGGTTTCCTCATTGTCTGGTGAAATACAACGGTGGGGTTGCTTGTTTCTGTAGGGTCTTTGTCTTCCAAATGTTGGGTTCCTGTAGGTTCTTTGTCCTTGAAATGCTGGGTTTTGTCTCTGTTCCTGTAGAATTTATTGCTGCCTCCTAATGGCACATATGAATGTTCCCAGTAAATAACAAATCCCTATTTACCTTCTCTTCCCCATTTAGTATTTTGCAAACCCTCATCATGTTACCCCTCTCCCCCAGCATCTCCTTTTCTAAACTGAATAGACCTAGCCTCTTTAGCCCTCTTCATATGGAAGCCCCACCATGCCACTAATCATCCTTGCTGCCCTTGTTTGTACGCTGTCTTCATATTGCATATGCCTGCTCTCATCTGCTGTTTATTTTCTCACTTATCTCCTCACATCTTCCAACTCTTCAGAGGATCTGGCCACAACACCCTAGTTGAGTATCACTGCCCCAGGTAAACACGCTGTTACCTGGTTCTCCAACAGCTATTTGAAAAATGCTGTAATGACACTTACTAGGAACACCTATCCTCAGAAGATGCTTCTCTCTCCACACTAGTTCCTGGTATAACTTACATCAAGGTACAAAAACAATGTAAATCATCCTATATCCAGAGTGCTTTTAGGGGACTGAAGAGGAGTGTCAGGACAGGAGAGTAATTATGCCATGCTGATCTTGGCAAATAATCTAATTCCCTATTTCTCTCAATTTCATACTAATCACATATGAACAAAATCTGGCATTTGATGTGCATCTATTTTAGCTCTGGCAAAATAGATGCACATCAAATGAACCATTCTGAAACCTTGCCAGGTACAAATAAACCTTCCCACCTCCTTCCAAAAGGCCTTTAATTTCCAAAATGGCTCGTCTCCACAATTGTACAACTTTTCTGAAATTGCTTCTCGCTGCAAAATTAAACTGACCAGTCAAAGCAAGATTTTTTTTTTGATCTTCGCTGATCTCCAGATGCAAGGCATTAACAAAAAAAACTAGGCACAAAGAAAAAACTCATGATGTTTCATTTATTTCTCCCAGGCACATTACTAAAATATAAAAAGGTGGGGGGGGAGCTTTTGAGGGGATAGCTTGATCTGACATTAATATACTGTTTAAGAGGGGTGATTATTTTCCCTGTTTTCTTTAACACAAGAAACTAAATAACAGTAACAATAGCCCTTTTTTAATTTTTATTTCCCAGCAGTCTTGAATGCTGGTTCATTTCACTGAGCTAAGGAGAAAAGCAGGTCTCAGTGCCACCAGAGGGAGCTACCACAGCTACAAATCTGCAATGTTTTCTCTTCCCCAGTATATCAGTGAAAGATATACTCCTACAAAATGCCAGGAAACAAAATAAGAAGATTAATAGTTGATACATTATTGTGCTTTTCAATTATTCTTCCACCCAAATTAGGAGCAATTATTTGTTTACTAAAGCAAAAGAGTTGTAAAGGTTTCTTAAAGGCAAAATAGTAATTGTCCTTTATCAATGTATTGCAGTTTAATAATCCAGGTGTTTGTGCTATTTATTTGCTGCAGAAAAGTTTCTCTTTACATGTTACCACACATTAATAACTCAGCCTTTCCCTCTTAAGCAATGTAAATGAATTAATTTGCAGGAATTTCCAAAACTGCATGTGTGAGTGAGGAGCATAGAAACCTTGCAATTATTAAACCATTTTTCAGGTAATCACAAATAGAAATTGTACTGTTTAGTAATTCATAGTAATATGTATGCTGTAGCTGTGGGACAGTTGCACTGTGGAACTATTAATCCCCAGGTTCAGCCAAGGGGATTGTCGGTCCTCATTGCAGTCAGACTGGCACTGAGCACAAAGCATGTGCACAGAATGGGATTTATGTGAATGGGCAGCCATCAGCAAGCCATGTGCTCCAAATGTGTGATCAGTCAGACAAATAAGCTCTGTTCCACGCTGCCTGGAAAGGCTTCAGGCCACACTTTGGTCATGGCCTTGCTGGAAGATCTGCTCTGTGCTCTTCCAGTTTAATAACTCTTTAAAGTTGCAGTGGAAATATGGATTCTTGCAAACTATGGGGTTTTTTGCCACTAGACAGAATTACAGATAGAAGACTGACATGACCCATGTCAGGGGTCAGCAGTGTTTTTGTGCCAAAAACTCCTGCAACCTCGACTTGTAAGATGTTGGTGTACTGGGGGTAGATGAATAGCAGGGGAGCTATGAGGGGTTCCCTTGTTGTGGCAGGACAACCCCAACCCCTTCCCTGCTGTCTGCCCCAAGGCATACATGCCAAGTAAAATACCTTGAAGTGCATGCTCTGGCAAGCATGATAATGTGTTAATAAGGTGGCAGATTTTCATTATCATTTTAATTATCATGCCTACCCCTGACCCAGGCTATCTTGTGCAGGCTGACAATGGGTGACTTGCTATCCTCACAGCTTAAAGCAGCCAGAAACTGTTCTGGACCCCACCATTGGCTAGGGGCAGTTCTGAGAATTGCCCTGACTTGCTTGGGGCTGCTCAGGATAGCGGTGGGCACTGCAGCAGCCAAGGACAAGCTGATATGCAGAACTACCCTAACTACACTCCTGTCTACACCTCCAACAGCCCTTCCCCAGCACTCCCCAACCTGCTCCCTTCATGGTGAATAGGAGAAAAAGGACAAGGAAGATCAGAGGTCAAATAAAAAAGGAGGAAGGTAGAGACTGTTCTGCATTTAAATACCAAAATGAGACAAGAGAAATGAAAAATGCATGATAGTAGAACAAGTGACAGGAGGGAACTGGAGAAGAGGCACAGTGAACAGAGTAGCGGGGAAAGGAGCAAGTAAATGAGAAACAAAGAATGTAAAGGGAGAAAGGCAGAGATTCACAACTGAAAAGCACAGAGCAACTACTGGAAAATTTACGGTCCTTCTTGAATTTGAGTCTTAATCTGGACGAGCCTAAAGCAGGCTTCTTTTCAGTAGGTCTAAGCAGAACAAAAGCAAACTCAAAGGATACATAGGAAATGTCAGCATGAGCTTGCATATTCTGATATGCAAGGTATAGGATGGCTTTTGTAATTCATCTAAACACAGCACACATCCACTGACTATAACTCTCTTTGTATGATTGGCATGCCAGAGCATTTCAAACGTGACTGCCCAAAGTGAGGAACTGATGTGTGATTTTAAATACCCTTGATTTGCAGAGATGTTCCAATGACAGCTGCAGACTGCTTTAATTTTTCATACCTAATGATGAACTGAAGCTCCTCCACTTAGTCATCTGTGTTTGAAAACACTGGCCTTGTATCCCTCTATCCACGGAGATGTTTGTAGTAGTGGAGACAATCTGGCAGGATCTTTGCTTTTACCAGTAACCCATTTATATATGGTATTAACTGTACATCTGACCAGACACAAACTGGTAAGTTAAATATAGTTCCCTGCGTAAGGTCACTGTGGTACAGACGTGCAAACTTGTAGCTCAGCTATGCTGAGCAAGTCAGTATCGACTTGTCCTTCAGCCTTTTACTAGCAGTTCCCAAAGTAACTGGTTTCCATTTCTCTCCTGCCCTTTTTAGGCAGGCAGGCAGCAGGTGCCTGACCTCCTTTCGCCTCTCAGGCTCCTGACTCAAGTTGCTTCTCAAGTTGCCCCTTCGCTCGCTACAAATGCAGAGGCACCTGAACTGCTCCTTTTCTCCTCCATGCTTTGGTTCGGGTCAGTGCTTCTCTTTGGTAAAATGTGATGTCCCTGGACCTCGCCCACACAGAAATCCTTCTGGCCTCCCCCAGCCCCTCACGTTGGAGTGGGGAAGGACAAACTCCAGTGTGGAAGAGATAATGGGACATACTTCCACCTTGCCCCAAAGCAGACAAATCTCCAAGAAACCAAACAGGTCCTTTTTCCCCCCCACTAAGGCAGCATTTCTCAACCTGTGGGCTGTGACCCAAAAGCAGGTCACAAGAACATATGAAATGGTCACAAACAAACTTTAAAAATGGATTCTCCTTTAAAAGAGAAAAACATGAGAAACTCTGGCTTTGCCCTTGCAGGCTGGCAGACATCCAGCTTGCGAGGGGCTGCTTGGGGCCCCCATGCCCTACATACACCCACCTGTTGCCCCCCACACAGAGCTAGACACAGGCATGGGCAAACCAGGCTGCCCCAGGGCCTGGATAGAAAGGGAGCCTAAAATATTTGGGGGGGGGCGGGGTTTCTGTTGATCGATTCTTATTATCATTATCTCTGGCAAAGGGGGACTTGATATTAAAAGTTTCCCCTCCGGCTGTCAGGAATCTAGATAAGGTACCGCCACACACTGGGGGCCTGGGGCCAGGGGACAGCGGGTCAGGAGTGAGGGGCGCTGGGTTGGGACTGGCCATGGATGTTTACAAGTGGGTCCTGGTACAAAAAAGGTTGAGAACCACTGCTCTAGGGGTTTCCTTTGGAGCTATTCTGGGAGACTCGCTACTGGCTGCTGTGTAGGACCCCACTGAGTGAAGAAGTGACTCTTGAAACATGCAATGACAAGAGCCACCTCAGCTCTAGGTAGTCAGTACAGTATATGTGAAGCACTGCCAAGGGACCCCCTAACTGATGTCATATATGCACAGAAGCCCCGAGAGTCAGTTGACCGGGGTCTAAAAGATGTCCTAAGGGTGCTTGGCCCCTGGCAGTGGGTAAGCTCGCTCCTTCCTCTACACTTTCCCCAGTAGCCCACCATGGGTGCTTTTCCAGTTGTGCAGTTTGGAGTGGCAAAGCCAGGGTGAAGTGAAGGGACCAGGGCTGCCCTGCTTTCTGTTAACCTTTCTGCAGAGCAGGGAGGGCAGTGTGCCATGAGGACCTGAGCCAAACACCAGCTCTGTACCAAGGCTGTGCTGCACCTACCTGCTCTGCAGCAACCTTGGAGGCAGGAGCTGAGAACTGGCACACAGGCCCTCCTCGTTAGTATAGTGGTCAGTATCCCCGCCTGTCACGCGGGAGACCGGGGTTCAATTCCCCGACGGGGAGAAACGTATATTTTCTTTTCCTCCCTCTGATCGCTTGCTTTTTATTATGAAAGTTGGAAACATGAGCGTGGGCCCTGGCTCGGCCTGGTCTGCCCCTGCCTGGACACGCCTCTCCTTAGAAATATGCCCGAATCTGATAATCATTTCAATTAATATCTATCAATTATTATAGCCGTTTGAATAATAATATGATTAATGGCCTGGAATTAATAAACAGAAATTACTTTTGTACTTTATGATTGTAACATAAACCCTTCGTTTTAAAAATGTGGCTTTCATTAGCATTTTACTTATCAGTTAACAATTATTGTTATTATAATAATCCTGTAATTAATGGCCTATAATTAATAAGCAACAACTGTTTTTACATTTTATTGTAAACCCCTCTCTTTAAAAAAATGTGGCCGATTTTCACTAGCATTTTAATTTTCGTTAAACAATGATTGTTATAATCATTGGAATAATAGTAATAATGTAATTAATGGCCTGTAATTAATAAACAATAATAATTGTTTTTGTACTTTATTGTTGTATTGTAAACTATTCTCTTTAAAAATGTGGCCGAGTTTGCTCATCATTTTAATCATTTAACATCGACTGTTATAATTTAACTATCACTTAATGATTGTTATAATCGTGTGGCTAATGATGTAGTTAATGGCCTAGAATTAACACACGATGATTTTTGTACTTTACTACGTTCTTCTTGTATTTAACAATACATGGTACCATACAAGATATTGCATTGTATATGCCATAGTAAATAAAAATAGTGAAGAAAAATGGAAGAAATGGTTTAATTGCATCACCATCATCTACATTATTAGCATTACTATTTTTCTATTATTACTTAAATAACGATGAACGGTTGCTGTTTTTTTACAGGACGTGGCAGGCCAAGGAGCCGGAAAAAAGAAGCCACAAACACTCCCCGTCGGGGAATCGAACCCCGGTCTCCCGCGTGACAGGCGGGGATACTTACCACTATACTAACGAGGAGGTGCTTGGAAACGTTTTCCCCACCACTCAACTTAAAGTTGGGCCGGCACAAATGTGGGCTTGCTGCTGGGGATGTGTGGGACCGCGATCCCACGGCCTCGGCCGGGCTTGCGGATGCTGCAGAGAAAGGGCTGCGAGACCGGGTTGCCCGCTGGCAAGGCGCTGAGCGGCTGGCGCGGGGACCGGGGGGGTGAGGGACGGGCTGGGGCGCAGGGCGGGTCCGCGGCTGGAGCCAGACTGCAGCGGGCGCCCGGGGCTGGAGCTGGCGCTGCGCGCAGTTCTAAGGCGCTGCGCGCCCGTGCCCAGCAGGACCTCGTGGCGCAACGGTAGCGCGTCTGACTCCAGATCAGAAGGCTGCGTGTTCGAATCACGTCGGGGTCAGCTCCTACTTTTTTTAAATTTCTTTCTCTTCCGTCTTGAAATCAGCGCTGCTTCCCCTCCCCCTGCCAGGGTGCTGCTACCCGGGGCAAGGGGAGGCCACACGGATTGGGTGCTCTCCCGTGGAGACCGTCTCCCTGCCCTACACTCTCATCGTGATCTAGGCCCGGAGGCTGAAAGCCAGCTGTCCTCTCCCCCCCCAGCTGGAGTTGTGCCTGTCAGTCCCAAGAGGGAGCTGTACAAAGGGCGACACCTGGGCCCCGCTCGGCCTGGTTAAGATCAGAGGAGCAGGTTTGCAGGAGCCAGGATTGAAGTGAGAAGTTGGGGGGAGGGGCTATTTCAGTAAAGGAACCCAAACCTGAATGTGGGGTGGGCAAGGGGGAGTATTTTTTTTTCTTTTTCATGTTGTACTACTCTGCCACTGACAGCTTCCGTACTTAACCCAGCTCTGTGCAGTGAAGCCACAGACGGAGCATTCTGCAAGTAACTAGTGCTAGCCCAGGGGTGTTCAGAGCATTTAAAAGGTGAGTTTTTAGCCTGCATCAATGTTTTCCAATGCACCTTTTTCTTTTTTTCTTTTTTCTTTTCCAAGGACTGGAGTGTATTATGAGACATTATCTCCCCTGGTGTACTTTCATTTGCTTTTGTTACCTGGTTTTGCCCAAGCATGAAAATAGTGAACAATAGCTTATTGTAAATAACTGCCCAAACTATATTCTGTTGGTTTACGTTTCCATGAGCAAAGCCCCCAGGGCTGAAAAGAGTGCAACTGTTCATTAGAGGTTAAAGAAACTACAGGAAATATGCACGGGTTGTTGTATGGAAATCTGTACGAAGTGGTTTTGAGCAGAAAGCATTCAACGTTTTAAAGGGCAGGAGGGCAAAACCTTATTGATAATCATCTGGAACACTGACATAAAGCAGTTTTAGGTTTAATTTAGTGTGATGTGCTTTTGCTGAGCATTAAGCATATTGTATACCTGCTATTCAGTGGGAGCATCTACATGTTCATGCATTGGTAATGCATAGGGGGTACAGCTGGCTCAGGGATCAGCTGTTGGGGATCCCCCTCCCATCATTGATCTGGTGCCCCCCCAGACCAGTCGCCCATGTGTATATTAATACACCTTAGATACTGCACATTTAGTTTAGTACTTGCTTAATAAAGTACTAAGTAAATGCGCAGTAACTAGAGTTATTAACACAATGCAGTAAGCTATTAGCATGGTTTTTAACCGCCACACTACTGCTCAGTGTTATTGGGCTAACATGCAGTAAGCATCCACTGTTAATCATTCCAGTATTATAAAGGTTTTGCCTTGCAAGAAATAAAATCTGCTCCAAAAAAATCATGACACAGCACAGCTATTATAATATAGAAAATAATAATAAAATAATCTATCATTTAGAAGGCACTAATCTGTGAGTCCCAAACCAGATTCTTTCATGTAGGATATCTGTGGGTTAACATCCTGATTTATGTGGTTTGTACTTTTCATCTGAAAAGAACCAAGCATATACTGGTATATGACTATTATGTAGAAATTAAAGCAATCGTGATTAAATCTCTTTTCTGTGGATTTAAAAGTGTCTCTTTATAGAAGGACTGGTATGAAAACTAAAAATAACAGCCAAATCTTACAATTGCCATAGTCACTTTCCACTTACCAAAAATGTAAAAATATTAGGCAACCAGATACCACTTTGCTCATAAAAATATAGAAGTCTTATTCATAAGATTATCGAACTGCTTAAATCAGACAGAAAAATTGTTGTCTAAATCAATTCAAATTCAAGATACTACTAATGACAGGCCCTGAGTTGGCAAATTATATACATGATCAAGCACTTAAGTCCATACCTGCTTGCCATCAGTCAGTCCACATGTGCTTAAAGTTAACCATATGCTGACATGCCATAGCAAATCTATTACTGTTGTGCCAACATAATAGTATTTGCATTAGACAAATGTGGTGTTAATTCTTTATAATGAATGCTTTTCTTAATAACATAAAGTCCTTGTGTCAACAGTCTTAGAAGCTTGATTAATACAAAGAGCATCTGTGCAAGCATATGAAAGTGAGGAGACATCATCATCAGTAAAGAGACAGAAGGGTGGGCGAAAGGAGTTGTATATAAATTGGCACCCTAGAGGCATGTCTACACATGCAATCAATTTGAAGCAATAAACTCCAGTGCTTATTGCACTTTTAATTTATTGTTCCTGGGTGCACTATTTGAATGTGCACTCAGGACCGTAGCATGTTGAGCTGTGTCAGAGCAGCTCTGGCTGGGAAGGCACCCAGGGAGTCGGCTTGCCAGCCTGGGACTGCTCCGACCCAGCTCCACATGCTGCAGTGGAGTAGGCTGGGCATGCAAGTGTGGGGCTAGCTAGCAGGCAGGCCCTACACTGAAGCATCTGTGTCAGTATCTACACATGTGGTGCTGCAGAGATTTTTTCCTATTTACAAATACTGTTCTTCTGCAGAGTTTACAAGAACATATTTACAAGAACTATCATGCTGCACAGTTTATTAGTTTACTTGAGCCTAATAGCCCTGCACATGTAGACACTGAGATGTTTACTGCGGAGCTAATTAGGCAAGTCCAAGGTAGAGAGCTTAGGGGGGAAAGAAGGCAAGGCAAAAAGAATGAGGGAAAATTGAGACCAATTATCTCATTGTACAGAACCCTGAAGATAAATACAAGGAACTGGAACTGTGTGAAAGGAGGGGAAAAAAAGCATTCCAGGAGATGATGGCTCAAAGCCATGAGACAGGATGGTGATTTCAAAGCAACCCATTCAATAGCCTGAAGTAGGAAATGGCAACGGCTAGAAGGCCATGGAGGAGAAAGTTACTGGACATATCAGATCTCCAGGGCAGGACCTATGATTTTAGCAACTGAGATAGATGGGAAAGACGACATAAAATTCTAATACAATAAAAGCCTTAGTCTGTCTGTCTGACCCTAATGCTTTATTCACACTGTAATTGGTTGTCTCGGCAGCCAATCACAATGCTGACTGAAACAACCAGTCAGAATGCTCTGTACAAACCGACATACAGGACAGAGTGCTGCCATGACAGCGGGCACTGAGGGGCTGGAGTGTGGGAGTCAAGCTGGCAGTACTGGCCTCACCCCACCTCCTCTGCCCCCCACATCCCTGGCCTTGCTCCTTGGAGGCAGAGGGGTACAGCGGGGACAGACTGGGATGGTAGAGCACTGCCATGATGGCAGGGATGGAGGGGACAGAGTGGGTGGGGTGAGGTGAGCAGCACTGGCCTCACCCCCGCACCGGGCCTGCTCTGTGGAGTCAGCGGTGGTGGGTGCCGGTGGCGTAGCACTGGCCTTCTTGCCCCCCCACCCCAGGCTTTGCTGCTGCCACTCAGCCCCAACAAAAGCTGGCAGGGAGGGCAAGGGAAGCAAGAAGGAGGCCACTGCCACCACTGGGCCCTGAGAACAGCTGGAAGAGAGGGGGGGAGGGGGCTGCATGCGGCCAGATGCACAGTGGCAGCAGCACGAGGTGCTGGGTTGACAGCTCTGACGGTTGCATGCAAGTTCTTCCCTTCCCCCATGCCTGGGAGGTGGCTGCACCATGGGGTGGAGCAGCGGAGGACAAGGGGTGAGGCACGTGTCTTCCATCATTCTTGATGGGCAGTTGGCTAGTGAAGATAATAAAAGGGGTAATGATAAGATTTTGGTGAGGACCTGGATATAGGATAAGGAGAAAGAGGTGTCAAAGATAAGAACAAGATTCTAAGCTAGTGTCTAGACCGTTTTTTTGTATTTTAAAATACGATAGAACAGTAAAAGAGATTTGACTGAGTTTTAAATCTATACCTGTCAGATAGTAGAATAGACACTAAGGCCACATCCAAACAAGCATGGCTGTGTGGTATGTGATGCAGAGTGACTTGCCACATGCTCAACTGTTTTCCATGCTGCAAGAGAGCATTGCAGGGATTTTATGTTTTTTTTGGGTGTGGGGGAGTTGTTGTTTTTTGACCTCTGAATATCCAGGGGTCAAAAAAAACCCTGCACACAAAAAAAAGTGGAGTGGCGCACACAGGGGCAATGTGCACCACTCCAAACCTGAGCCTGGCCAGCTGCAGCCATGTTCCAGCTGCTGGTAAGAGGCTGAGCACCAGGGTGGCCACTGCTGCAGCCCCAGAAGGCCCCAGGACCCCAGGTAAGGCTGCTGGGGCCAAGCCAGTGTTGGCTCCAGCCCCTCCTACACCACCAAGATAACCTGCTGTGCACCAGAGGGCACGTGGCACAGGTGTTCCCTGGAGACGGCTAGCGGCAGCACAAAGTGTCCTGCTGCTAGTTGTCCCCTGGGAACCAAACATCCACACTTGTGTTTATGTGGTCTGAGTTACTCAAATTGATCCTTTCAGAATGATCTGCACCTCCTGCAGTAGAAATAACTACCTCTTAAAGGTTTAGGAGTGTGATGGCAATGTGGTTATGATGTTTTACTAAGTTCCAGAACTGTGAGTTTGTAGGTTGGCTTACACTGTTACTAAAGATCACGCACAGTTAATTTAGGAATGGCCTACCTACGCCATTTGGGCTATAGTGCTACAGGCAGCCAAATACGAATCCTAGTTTCATCACTTTTTGTTTCCCCATTGGCTATGAAAACCAGTGTGCTTTAGCAACAGTTGTCTGTGGATACTAAGAGGGCACATCTACACATCACCCTATGGTGATGTTGTTACTGTGCTGTATTTTAGTACTTCCTGTAGGAAGCACTAAAGCATGGTGAAGTAACTGTCTGTACTGCCCTGTGTGCACAGTTAGCTTTAGCCAGTATTTCACCATAGTGGTGCACTAAAATGGGGGATTGCACTGCTACAGTGAAGTAGCTGCCAGTCGCGCGTAGACTCATTCGATCGCTACATTGCTGTATTGCATTGTACGGTGATGTAGTGCATCACTACGGTGCCATAGGGTGATATAGACTCACCCAATGACTCTTAAACAATTAGGATCTAGAGATTCGCTCCAGGAACTTAGAAAAGAGTAACCAGGATGGGTGTGTATTGTACCATGTGCTTTTCTATTCCTGAGACAATCCTACTGTCCTAACTGCTGAAGTATAAAATACTTCGGGTCTGTCAGACAACAGTGGATAAGGGACAGCCACAATTGGCTGGGTTCCTTGTAACAGGTCCTGTATCCTAGTGCATGTATTGTTCTAAGCTTTACTAACTGCTGCCTGATACCATCCTTTACTTACACTGCAGAGTGATTCAGCAGCAGCTTGGGAAGTTTGTCATGGAGCTAACATTTTCATGGGTTACAAATTTCTCAGAGAGTGAACATATACCTGGAAAGGATTATACTGTCATTGGTTAAAATTATTCCTTACATATTTGTACCTTTCACTAGGACACAAGAAAATATAGTGAATAGATGGTTTACAATTCATTCCTGGCACCATAATTGAAAAAATGTGATTCTGTTTTAAATTGATGTAAAGAGAATTGGTGTTTTTCTGTTATGCCTTTAAATAAATACACAAGCACAGAAAGCAAAATTGTACATTGCAAAGTAATATTGTAATGACTAAGTGGATAAATGAAATGCACTTTAATCAATCGGCTGTCTTGCTTGCTTGCTTTTCACTCTCCTGTGCTCCACCCAGTGAAGCCTTTCTCTACAAATTCAAGCATTTATCTTTTCTTAGGCTTCTAGGCTTTTATTTTATTCAACAATTATTGAAAATCTATCCATTTTTTAATTTATTTTAACCAGGCAATAAGTGGTCTCTCAGAACAATTTTAAAAGCTCTTTAACTTTAAGTGAGAGAACAGGGTACCAAGAGGTATGTAAGGTAAAGTTCCTTAGGCGCATTTACAAAACAGAACTGCTTAGACTCAGCTCTCTGGCAAAAATCACGGTTTAGCTTGTTGTTAGCTTTCTTTTCTCAAAGATGGAACATGGCTCAGAGCATTAACTGGATCTTTGAAGAAGAGATGCTGGTAATTTACTTCCCTGTAATTGCTGTTTTCTGAAGATATATAGCCATGCTAGATCACCACCCTTCCAAGCACCTCCTTGACCTTGGAGATACAGGTTTAGTCATTCTTTTTCACTCCTTTACCTCCCCCACCCTATTTTTATGGGATTAGCACTTCCTTTTAGATAGGAACTGTTACTTGGGACCATTTATGGTGATGGCGTTTCCCTGGCAGAGGTCAACTGCTTTGGGATATTAAATCAAATAAGATTCCATCCATTTCTGTTCTGGGAGAATATACCCCAGAGGTGATCTAGTACAATTATATATTTTCAGAGAAGAATGGGTATAGAATCAGTTACAAGGATTATGGAATGATTTTGCAAATGTTAGGTGATAGATCAAATCTTCTGGAGTGATACTGGTCTCTAGTTTCTCTTGAGTTGTGTGATGTGTGCAACTGTCTATTAGATGCTGAACTGAAAAATCAGAATCTATCCCTCTTGCAATGGTATTAAAATTTGGGCCATAAGAATAGAGGGGTAACTTGTGTAATAGCTACTCTGCAACCAAGCTACTGACTGAAATATCTTACTGGTTTTTTGCTGTTGTTTTCTTGTTACCTCACTCTGCATAAAGGAACGTTTCTCTTTGTAAAAAAATCCAATATATTACCTCTTAAGTGCAGAAAAAAGTTGGATTTATTCATTTGAACTATCTAGTTATGCCATCTTTTTCCTTTAGCTAAAATCAACAGGAAAAAATAACCTGATATTTTTAGGGAACCTCTTTAGTTTTAACTTATGAAACCTAGATATCATTTGGAGTAAAATGTTTCTTTGGCGCTCAACTGCCTTTCTCAAGTGATAAATTTTTAATGGTTCCCCTGCTGATCATAATAAGTCCTTTGTGAATTTCACTTCCCCTGAATAATCTCATAGAACTTCATAATGAAAGAAAAATACAAAAACCTTAACTATGGGAAATGTTTTAAGTGTACAAGCTTTCATGATGATTGTGGACTTAATCTCTCTTTGTCTCCATTCCCCAGTTATAAAATAAAGGTAGTAATAGTATCTTCTTCTAATCTGTGAAGCCCTTAGTTATTGCATTGTAAGAGATAATTGCTAATAAAGAAATTAACACTTTTGTATTCTATTCAGGGCTTAGACCAGATACGTTAGAGCCATACACTGAATGAAGAGGAGAGAAAGAAACATTAAGTTGGTGCATCTATACGTGCATATTAATGTGCTGCAATAAACTCCAGGGCTTATGCACATTTACATGTGTGCCCAGGATGACAGCACACTGAGTTGCAGCCCCAGCTGGCAAAGGGCTTAGGGAGTCAGCCTGCTTGTCTAGGGCTACTCCGACCCAGTTCAGCGTGCTACAAAGGGGCTGGCTGGGGCATGAGGGTGCTTCAGCATGGGGCTAGCTGGCAGGCAGCCCCTGCTCACTGAAGTACCCTTGTGCCCCAGCCAGTCAGGGGAATGTCTGCATTTGCACTGCTGTGGAGTTTTTAATTCTGCTGCAGGATAGTGTTTGTATTTACAAGTACTATCCTGCTGTGAAGTAAATTAGTTTACTCCAGCCTAATATGGGCACATATGTAGACGCTGAGACGTTTATTGTGCAGCTAATTAGTCAGCTGCACCGTAAACATCAGGTATAGGCATTCACAGTATTCACTGACTGGTCCTGTGGAAAAAATAATAATTAAAGCCTGAATCATAATGCATAGACAGAAAGGAGCTATGTGAAAGTTACATAGGCAACATCTGTTCAGACAGTTCCACATTTCTGAGTAGTTCTCTTTGCAACCTTAGTGCTCTTTTCAATATATGACTATGATTATAATTTATTATATGTAATTATAATGTATGCATTTAATGAGAATTAAATACAGACACTATGCTGGGCTCTGTATAAAATGCAAATACAAAGTTCAGGGACTTTGCAATAATAGTTTAAGAAAGATAAATACACTTTCTGACCCAGTACTCTTAATACATATATTATCAGCTTAGGCTCCTATTTAGAAATGAGTCAGTGTAAAAAGCTATGTAACAAACGGTTCTTTTAAATTCATCTGTCAGTCTACTCAAAGTAGGAACTGATACTTCTATTTTTACCCCTCTTTCACTTCGATCTGTGCCTGTTGCAATGGCTGGAAAGAAACATAAGGCATGAATACAATTCAGTTGTGTTTTTCCCATGTGAATGGGTCAGTGATTCTCAACCAAATAATATGTTTACACACACATTTGTAGATATATCAAGATTGAGATGTATACATTTAGTTAGTCTGTAACTTGTAAATTTACCCTTCCTTTTGTTTTATTTGTCACACGTTGACATGCACCCAGATTTAAGTAATATTTCATTTGTATTTTTTAAGTTTTGTTTTGTATGCATTTAATTTTGTTTTGTTTTGGAGATAACTCAGTCTAAATCTCAGAAGACCGCGGTGAGTCTCTTTTTTTCCATCTCATATAATATACAGCTTTAGTACTGTTAAATGAATTTTGCTATCAGCAGTCTTACAGTATCATTTTTTTATTTTTGTTCTGGGCAAAGATTAAATGTGAAAACAAATCTTTAACCTTTACATTCATAACAATTTACTGATAGGCATTCAGAAAGCTCTTTTAGAAATGTATATTAAATAATCATTCAATATACAAAGTGTATTTTATATAATACAATGTAACATTAAATATACTTCTCATTTTTATTCACAATGATATAGTATAGAAGAAGAATCATAAAGTTATGGAAGCTCCCAATAAAAATAGATATTTGAGGTAATTTTCATAATGGTCTGTCTCTTTACATCAAAGACAGTTCTGTAACTAAATCTCTTTCTCTCTCATTCTGGAAAGCTGAGGAATTCCAGTAATTCAGAAGCGTCCTGCACAGAAAGTATTTTTGGCTTCTGCTTTCAACATATTCCACATTTTTAGGCAGGCTTACAGCAACTTTTCAACAGATGAAAATGGCCACAGTCTCTCACTTGTGTCTCTTGCTTTCTTGTGTTACCTTCCTCTTCCTATTTGCATTTGACAATAGGTAAAATACACCTGCCTGTTTCATAGGTGATGGTGCAGGTGAGTCTTGTAATTGTTTCAGACTTTGAAAAGCAGAATCTACAGATGTAGATGCATAATTCATCTGAATTTCAAATAATGCAATACACATAACAGGTGTCATCAGGCAATAAGTTTATATTCTAAAATATTTAATACAAGACTGGTAATAAATATACTAGCAGTTTCTTCTTGTAGGAAGAGTAGAAGGGAACATCCATTTCAGATGGTTAATAGTGCCTTAGCACTGATCTTTTGCTCCACGATGTAAGTTCTTATTCACTAAAACAAGCCAACCAACCAAAAAACATCCCAGACCCTGAGGTGGATGATGGCTTTAACTCTGTGGGTAGCTGTGGGCTCTCCAATGTAACAGCTGCACACATTTTGCTCATATCCTCTCCACCTTGATATGGTGGAGAGGTTTATGTGCTGCCAATAACCTTGAGAGAGATGCTGTCAGCAGTTTTGGACCATGGCGGCAAGGTCAAGAGCAAGATTTTCAGGCTAATAGAAATCCAAAAATAAAAATCCTCGATAATGGAACAGGCAGATGAAGAAAAAATACATCACAAAAATGCAAAGGCAAATGAAGGCTGCAGCGGAATAAAAATCTCATGTAGTATAATTGTTCCTTGTCATCAGATTAAGGGTTCCTTCCTGTGAAGTACTGTGTAGCAGTGGTGTACAAGGACACCCCCACAATAAAAGAAGACATGGGCAGGTGCTAGTGATTACTGGCTGGCCTAGTATGGAAGTGGGCAAGTGGTGACAACGGCAGGTGCTAATGATTATGAGAAGCCCCTAGTCATGAACCTACACAGAGGTGATTGCATGATGGCTGTTTTTACTTGGATCTGAGATAGGTGTTTAATTTGTCAGGTGCAGTCAGGATTCAGCAGGCCCATTTAAGATCCATTCTGCTCAACCCATATGGGGAAAAGTTTAGAAAAGGTGCTCTAAACATAGTCTGTCTCACTTCACTTGACTGGAAAACTGCATCCAGTGAGATTGCTATCTTCAGTTCAAATCAAGTAATGAAGTTTCCAACTTATGACACTTATTGCCACATTAAAGCCAAGACCCAGAGGAAAATTTAAGAGCAAAAGAACCAGTGGTGAGAGGACAAAACAAAAGAGATTTGAAAGCTTGCCAATAGCTTCGACATGCATAGTTTTTTCAGCACATACGAAACCATCTATGAGCCAAACACGCATGGAGCCATTGCTCTGAGGTCCAAGGATGGAACAACACTCTTTAAAGACAGCTCCATCATCAATGCACAGGAGAAGTACTTTCAAGAGCTCCTGAATCAAGATTCTAATGTTGGAGGCAATGCGATCAAAGCCATTCCACAACACCCCATTAAGCTGACCTTGCAGATCCACCAACTTTCAAGAGGCCTTGAAAGCCATTAAGCAGATGAAGAACAACAAAGCACATGGCCTTTATGGAATACCAGCTGAAATTTATAAGCAGTGTGGAAAAAAAAAAAAAAAAAAAGCTCTCTCATCCACTATATACAGTTCTCATGAAAATCTGGAAATGTGAACAGATTCCTAGTGACTTAAGAGATGCCAGAATCTTTACCATATTCAAGAAAGATGCATCGCATTGCAGCAGTTACCATGGTATTGCACTCTTGTCCATGGCTGGGACAATTCTTACCCACATTCTTCTCAATAGACTCAATTCCCTCACTAAGATTTTACCCAAGTCCCAACATGGTTTCAGACCACTCAGAGTTACAGTCGATATGATCTTTGTTGCTAGACAGTTGCAGAAGTGCAGCAAGCAACGCTAAGATCTTTACATGGCCTTCATTGTCCTCGAATCTCTTCAGGTCACCTTGAAGGCCCATCTGAAGAAATGTGATACTAACATTAATACCTCGGGGACTCAAGCACTGAATTATTCCTAGTGGTGCTGTGATGTACATCAAGGCATCAGCCATTTTGAGCAAACTCGCCTCTCTGGAGGTGGATAGATGGGAAAGGGAAGACCTGTGACTTGACATCACTAGCTTCTGCTCCTTCCTCCCAGAACTATTTGCCATGTCTGCAGTTGAACATGCAGATCATGGATCATCTTCCTCAATTGTCTGATGGAAGACTGTCACCCTCATATTGAGGGACTGCTGATGACACTGGTGATGATCCTTGGCATGCCTGTACAATGCTCATTACTCCTAAAGGCAGCTGTCAAAGGTATACCTTCACACAATATGTGATATCCCCTGCACAAAGAAAAGACTAGGTGCAAAGGATTCTGGCTTGCCTACAGAGGGAAGTTCTTGTATCAATGTGATGATGTGAATTTAAAGTATTATGTTCCCCAGGTGAACACTTTTATTCCTGTTTAGCTTACAGGAAGTCCTTGACTTAAAACATTTCAAGTTACAACGTTTTGCACTTACAACATTTATAAATTGACACCCTGTTTCAACTTTATGATATCAATTTTGACTTTACAAGGCTTGATCCGATGCAACGCCATGCCATACCAGTGAACAAATTCATTGCGTCACTCATCTCTCTGGAGAACATCTGTCCAAACTTCCTTGGACATTTTCTTTAAGAAAGCAGACAAGACTCCAGAAAAACCTGCAACCAAGACTCCTGAGAAGACTACAGCCGAGAGCCTTTCAAAAAGTCCAGCAGTCACCTCAAAGAAGTTCTTCCAAATCAATGATTGCTATTTACAATATAAATACATTAATGTAGCTATATTACTTATCTATAACTGATTGAGTAAAAAATTCTGGGGTATCAAGCCTGGGTTCAGGAACAATCCCCCATTTATAACGTTATTTCTTATGAGAGAACTGGTTCTGAGTTGCAATGCTTTGACTTATGACACAATTGGTTTCTGAAAACCGTGTCTTAAGTCAGAGGACTGCCTGTATATCACTTTGGAAGTAGCTGAAGATAACAATTTGCTGGGAGCATCTGCATGCTCATTAATGTGCTTTTACTACTGTGCATTAATTTTAGTACCTCTAATAGGAGGTACTATAGTGCATCTACACATTCATTAATGTGCAGTAGTTGCTGTACATTTAATTTCATACTTGTATAATCACATACAAAATAAATGCGCAGTAACCAGAGTTACTGCATGGTAGTGCCAGTGAATGTGTTTTTAGTGAAGCCACTGTGCAGTAGCTTACTAATACCATGCAGTAGTGTATTAGCACTGTTTGTGATGTGATGAGCTACTGTACAATATTATTAGGCTACTGTGCAGTTAACATATCTTGGCTATGCACCCAAAGGTGCATTAACCCATGCTAATGTGCAGTAGCAAAGGCAAATGGTTTTTTTATATGCTTAATGTGCAGTAGACTAATTCTACTGTACATTAGCACATTTTTTGCTTAATGCACAGTGGACTGTTCTGCACGTAAGGCACGTTGTGCAGATGTACCCATTGAGAGGTAAATGCAACCAGGGATGCTACCTGCTATAAGATAAGTGTTGGAAACTGAACGAACGGTACACTTAATCCTATACTCCTGCTCTTCAGTAGATGCAAAATGGTCAAGAGTGCAGGATGCCCACAGGCCACTTCTGGCTATCTGCACTGTTAAGGTATTTATTTTCATTTGTTAAGGATTCTGGTTAAATACCATGCTCTCAAAGATGACATAACAGACATACACCCATAATATAAATACAGATGAACAAAGTAACCAAACTACAAATCTTATAACACTGTTAGGGTAAACAGAGTCTCTGAGCTAGCTTCAGCCATGTTGCACCACCCTGACACAGCATCTACTCAGAGGCAGGGCTGTGTTTGTGAACCCGATGGTTCAATACTCTCTTGCTAGAAGTGCCCACAGCTTCCCTGTAGCTGTTGCTGTGGGTGGGGGAGAAATCCTGGCCAGGGCAATCACTGGCTCCCAAGACAGAAAGAGAGGGGTCGGTTTCTGTGCAGGCCCTGCTGCGTCTGAAAGCTGCTTTCCCTCAGTGGCTCCCAGAAAGCTCAGAGTGAGCCTGTTTTCTGGGCTGAGACTGAGTCCTCTGGGGCACAGCAGCCCTGCTAGAAGTGTGCAGCAGTGTTGAAAGGACTGCACAGATTTTTTCTTCCTGAAAATATATATATATATGACATCAAGCAAAAGCTTTTCTTCACACACCTTAAGCCACATTGAAAGCCTCTGCAGCTGTTACAATAACTGCACCCGCAGACCCATGCTCCCATTCAGTCCTTTCCCTAACATAAGCACAGTCTTAGCCCTAGCGCCGATGTTGAGGTTTACATTCTGTTCATCCCGTTGGTGTTGCTGTTACTATCGCTTCTGCTGCCACTGTCAGTGTCCCTCAGATCTCCTTGCTGCTCACCTTGCAGCAGTTTCATTTTCCACTCCACCGACCGTCCCACAATGCCCCACCTCGCAGCGCCAGAGAGCTGGGGTCAAGGGAACCACGGAAGAAAGGGGCTGGGGGGGGAACGTCCGGCTGTCAACCCCCGCAGGCGGGGTGTCTGCCCGGCAGCTTTAACTGCTGTTGGACTCGCTTGAAGCGGGTCCCTGCGGCCAGCCTGTGGGCTGTTGCCCCAACAAGAGCGCCGGCTCGCGGCCCCTGGACTGTGCGGTACAAGCGGGGTCCCTGCGGCCGCACGCTAGGGCTCGGGGAATTGGGGTGAGGCCTCGGAGCAGGACACCCAGCTAAGGTTGGAGCGGGGCCGGGAACAGGACGCCCTGACCCTCTCTTCTCCCGCGCGCGAAGCGCAGCTCCCGCCTGCACCGAATTTAAACTGCGTGACTCTGCCTCGCGCAAAGCACTGCTGCTGGTGGAACCCGCGTGCCGCTCCCTTCCCAGCCATGCAGCCAATCGCCGCGCGGCTTCGTTCCTGCCCCGGCCAATCCAGACACGCTTTATTGCGGGTCGGCCGAAGCGGTCTGGTTGCGCGCGCCGCGGAGCCGGGGCCGTTGGCGCGGGGCTGAGGCGCGTTCCACCCCCGCCCCCACCCTTTTCTCCTCCTCGCGGCCCCCGCCCCGCCTTCTCCTCCCCTTTGTTGGCGCCTCTCCGGCCGGGCGGGTGAGCGAGCGGCGCCGGCCATGCCCGAGTTTCTGGCCGACCCGTCGGTGCTGACCAAGGAGAAGCTGAAGAGCGAGCTGCTGGCCAACAATGTGAGCCTGCCGGGCGGCGAGCAGCGCAAGGACGTCTACGTGCAGCTCTACCTGCAGCATCTTACGGCGCGCAACGCGCTCGCGCCCGGCCCCGGCCCTCCCGACTTCTCCAGCGACGAGGAGCGCGAACCCACTCCTCTCGGCGCCCGTGGTAGGGGGGACGGCGCTGCCGCCGGCCGGGTAAGAGCTCCCTCCCGCGCCAAGCCGGCAGGTGGCCGCGGTGTAACCCGAGAGCGGGCGGCCGCGCTTTCCCGCCCGAATAGGGCCTCCCTTCCCCCACCCCCGCTGCGCCCGGCTCCCGGCGCGGCCTCCCACGTGCGGCCCCGCCCCCGCGGTCTGCCCGGGTGGGGGATCACGGGCGCGGGCTGTTCCCAGCAAACACCCGCCGCGGCGGTGTCGCTGTGCCGAGCTGCTCGTGGCAGGAATAAAATTAAAAAGTTGATGAAAGAGAAGAAGGTCCTTCTCTGCCGGCTGGCCACCCCTGGAGTGGGGATAGTGTAGGCGGCTGTAAAAGGGACAGGGAGGAAGAGGGGGCTGGTCGCTTCTGCTTAGCTTAGGGAAGGAGCACCTGGTCCTTGTGGGACTTAACCTGCTTCTTTCTGAGTTCTCTTCCCCATGGTTAGTTGCTCTTTGCAGCCCTCCGGCTGTTTCAGATTGGTTTGCAGGTATCTGTTAGCTTCCTGGTACCCTCCCATGCTTACAGGGAAAGAGGGGAAAGTCTTTATTTATCTTACATGGAGGAAACTCTTTAGAAAGCTTGTAATCTAAAGCGGCCGGTCCCAGCCTGTGGCACAGGCACCATCAGCGGTACGCAGACAATCTCTCAGTGGCACGTACTAACAGATTTATTATAATTACTTTATATGACAAAAATTTGCTGGTGGTATTTAAGGTTGAACTGAAAAAAATGCTGGTGGTACTTAATTAAGGTTGTATAACTTTAAATTGGTGGTGCACAATCTGTCATTTTGGGAGCTGCTGATCTAAAGTGTAACCAGGTCTGTTATGTGAAAATTTTTGCAACAATTCTTTGCTACATTGGTGCAGTTTGTAATGCTATCTATTCAGACCTGTTTAAGGCAAGAGGTCTGAAAGAGAGAGGGTGTTTCTCATTTGTTAGGCTGGTTAACTGAGTGTTTTTTGTTTTTTTTTAATATGCCCAATTCAAATCTAGGTAGTATTGGTAGATAGTTACAGAGGCAGCCTAATATGCCATGTCTTTCAATTATGTGGGGAGTTGCTTATACACATCTTGTGACAGTTTTAAAGAAAGCCTTCAGTAATGGGGAATACCAGATACAACATGCTTCACATGTATGGAATCCAAAAAAAAATAGGAAAACTCTCCCAATTTGGCAAGATTTGAGAGCTTGTTTTATATGTTGCAGTTCTTGCTTTTCTACCCTTTGCCAGGTAACAACGTTTTCTTGTCAAGCTTGCAAGGTCATATGTTCAACTTGAGATGACATTTTTACAGTTCTTAATAAATTTCCAACTCCACCTGCAAAACTGTTCAGAACAGTTACAGTTTCAAGCAGCTCTGAAATTGTGTTAGTCTCAACTAAAATTGGGTAGGATTATGCCACCTACCAGCTGTCTCAGGAGTGCATAACATGATTGTTGGGCTTCATACAGTCTGCCAGGCTTATCAAAATCTTTTTACTATTTAATAAAAAAGTGAGCCCTGCTTTTTTTTTTTTTTTCCCTGCGTGTTTTGGTCTATTGTTCCCACTTATAAATGAGCTGGGGGCTTGCAGCTGACCTAAGTAGATCCCACTAGTGACAGCCTTTCAGTGGAAACTGTACCTACAAGCGGTCCTCCGAGCTAGAGTTAGGTCACGGGTATGCAACTCATCTCTTTTCATTAGTAGCTGATGACTCTAGTCATTAGTAGCTAATATGCTGACAACCATGAATGACTACCAGGCAAGTAACAATTGAGAATTCATTTTGAAAAGTTTTGAAACTTTAAAACATTCAGTGTGTCTGTCATCTTCTGTTATTACATTTTCTTAATTTAGGATCTATTCTGATATAACTTATTCTTTGTATCCAGAGTTTCAAAATGTGGTTGTATGTGATCTCTGATCTAACGATTTTAAGCAACATTGGACATGCTGTAATGTAGGTTCAGCAAGCCAATACAGCTGGTAGAACATGGGTAAGAATAATAAATCATTAAGCTCTACTTTATACTGTGGTAGAGGGTTTCTTCCCCCCCCCTTTTTTTTTTGGTAACATAAGCTGTTAAGCCAAGCCAAACTCCTGATTTCCCACCCCCACTCCCCCTTGTAAGATATTCATTTCATCTGCTATTCTGGTATGAGGTGCCTGGTGATGATGGGTAGGAACAGAGCGCACATAACCCTTTGTAGGGGAGAAGGAGGAATGGCTTTTTGAGGTTTACCAAAATAACTGACTGACTAAGGGAACAAAACATTCTTTAGCTAATCAGTTTGCTTGCCATTAATAAGCAAAATATAGGAAGAGAGCAGATCAGTCTGATTTCTTCCTAAATTTAGAGGATGTATCCCAAGAGATTTATAAATAAATAGAATCCTTAACTTGTTCAGAAGAATGTGAATGTTCTCTGCACCTACAGATTTAGAGGGGGATATGCAGTACACTATCTTGTGCTTGGTTTTGTTTATTATTGAAAATCAGGATATTGGTTTAGATATAGCAGTAAGAATGAGGAGATGCTTTGCTTGGATAACTTACCTTAAAATAAACTTAAGAAGGAGTAAGTCAGCTTGAACCCTTTGAGAGTCCTTGCTATGATTGTCACTTTTGTGTCATATAGGCTTGTATAAAGATACTCAAAACTACCTGTCTTCTCTCTGAAGACAAAAATGCCCTGTATCTTTTTTAAACTAAAGACCTGAGATCATTCTCTCCAGTTGACTGTCCACAGGATAAGTTTGGTGCTCTATCTTTTGTTTCTTCTTTCTTTTACCCATTAATCTTTCCTGTTATAACAGAAAAATATATTGCCCATTCAAAGGAAACAAGGCTCGCCCCCCTCCCCCCCTTTTTTTTTTAAAGCACATGAAGATAAAAACAAATTGGCTGGTATGTCTTTAATCGCCAGGTATACTATGTATAGAGGTGCTGTGGAACGGGGGTGGAGGGAAGGTGTTGGTAATATGTTTATGGTTCCAGAACCTTCAGCCTAACTCCCTTAAAACAGCAAATTCACAGTGTTCAACATCCATTTGAAAGCTGGACTTCAAAACATTTGTTTTTTTTTTTCCTGGTGCTAGTCACCTGACCTGAGTGCTATGGCCAGACATAGCAGCGGTACACTTTTTGCCAGAAATTTCTGTTGCTTTAAGGAAGCTGCTCATAAGAGAGAACTAGCTACCAAGTTCTGTCAGATGTGCATTTCAACTTTTTTTTACTTGAATCCCTTTTAACTAAATGTTAGGGGTCATAATAAGAGATTAGTACATGGAGTGTATCTTTATTTGAAGGTGTTTCTAATGTTTACATATACTTTTTAACTTAAATGATTGTCACAGGATCAAGGTGGTGTCCTGTGACTAATATGGGGTTAAGGAGCTGCCAGTCACCAGGGGCAGCTCAGGTGCTGGTTGCTGCAGTAACCAGATAGGTCAGGTGACCAGAAGGGGGCAGGGCTGGGCCTTTATAAACTGCCCAGGGGAGGCAGAGTAGCAGTTCGCCTCTGGCAGGCTCAGGAGCTGCAGCTCTGCAGGAGAGCTGAGCAGCAGTCAGTGGTGGCGGTTTGACCGGCTGCAGTGATGCAAGGGGAGAGAGAGAACCCGAATAGAGGTATGGGAGAGAGCCAGCATTGAGCTGGGTTCATACGCTTGGGGCTTATGATTGTCTTGTGAGCCAGTAGGCTTCTTGTTTGTTGCAGCCACTTGGCTCATGTTTTGTTATGGTTACACCGGAGGACCAGGTGAGGCTGAAAGGGTGTGAGGAGGCCTCATGGGGGGGGATCCCCAGTAGCTTGGTGGTTCCCGGCCCAGTGGGGCACAGTGGTTTGCGCCGGAGAGGTGCAGTGAGCAGGTTCTCGGACTCCAGCCCATGAGGGTGGCATAGGCCCCAGAGTGGGGCAACGGGCGCGGGAGAGGGCGAGGAGCAGCGGAAAAGCTGGGAGACAGGCCCAGTGGGGTGAGGCCTGGGCCCGGCAAGCCCAGGGGCGCTGGTAACAGGGTGCAGGTTGCAGCAGCGGCCCAGGGGCGCCGGTAACAGGGTGCAGGTTGTTTAACTGGCCCAGGGGTGCTGGTAAAGGGGCGACAGGCGCGTGACCGACTCAGGGGTGCCAGTAAGGGGCTGCCAGTTGGCGGGATAGGCCCAGGAAGATTGGAGAGGGGTGCCGGGGCATGCTAAGTCCCAGGGGCGCCAGGTGGGTGACAGGCCCGGGGGTGCCAGAGAGGGGCACCAAGGCAGGATGAGCCCAAGGGGTGCCAGAGAGGGCACCAGAGGGCAAGGGCAGATCAATGTCCAGGAAGAACTGCGAGGCTTGGGGCGTGCTAAAGGGGAGGTAGGAGGCATGCATTTGCCCATAAGGCTGTGGGTGTTGGGGGCACCCCACATGGAACGGAGGCAATACCAGCGAGGTGTCAAGGTGGAAGTAGGCAGCCTCTCATAACTGAACTTAAGAACAAAGACATGGCGGGCGAGTAGAGGGTGCTGGACCACCTCGATTGACACGGCAGGGGGCGCTAGCGGGCTCACGGCCGTTTGCAGGCCCTACTCTGTGACAATGATGAAGCAGCATCTACCCTTTTTCTTTTGCAGTGCTGTTTGTATTGGGTTTTGTTTCCGAGAAAATATTGTTATGGTTGGACATCTTCCTTAAATCAGCCTTGTAAAAATTCTGCTTGTTTATTGGTGGCTAAGGTAGACATTGTGCCTGGACTGGTAAATGGCTGATTCTTTGACAAGCCTTCCACATGTTGTAGCACTTCATTGATCAAACTAATAATTTAATGCTTTGTATGAAATAACTAAGCCCTTTCCTAGCCCTGGGTTCAAGCCTGTTTTCCTTTGCTTTTACGCTTTGATATGCATTTATAAGTTTGTCTGAGTTTAATCATTTGTATTAAGTTAAATGCTTTCTGACTATGCCTGCCTTTCAGTTCAACAGTCAGCTAAAACTCTTGTCTTGGGGACCTAGTATTTACTGTCTTAAATTATGAAACCTTCCACCCCACCCCCACTCCCACTCCCTCATCCCACTGCCATAGACTTACCTGGAGGGAGCTGCTCATGCTGCCTGGCTGCCACATGCATGTGTGCATGTGCCCATGCATGTGGTGACCTTTGTCTGATCACCCTCCTCCTGTTCTCCACAGTCCCTTGCAGGCTGGAAGTTTGCTAGCTTGCAAGGGAAAACTGGCTGTTTTCTGCAATTTTTCTCCTTAAAGGCAAAGATCTGCATTTTTCCACAGTGAATGGAAAACCCAGATCCCTGGAAATAAGTGATCTAGTGGAAATAGTAGAAGTCCAGATTACTTAAGAGTAGTTTCATGTGGTCCTCAGTTCTTATGCATTTAATTAGCATGGTAACCTTAATTCTGGCATTTATCTCAGGTACTTGACTTCGTAATACTTATTTCCTCACCATATGACCACCTGGTCACTTTCTTTGTACTAAGCAATAGTTATTCTCTTGATGAAATTAGCCTATGATAAACGTTTCTGGAGGGCATCTGAGGTCAAGAGCTTAGTATGGTTCAATAAGAAGATTACACTTGTAGAGAGAAATTTCTAAAAATCAAAGCATAGTTATGTAGAAATAATACAAACCCACATGCTTCATAAGATAAATTAACCATGAATGTCATGACTGCTAGCACTTTTTCAGTTCTTTAATTCCTGTGATGGTTGGTACCTGAATTGTTTGTGTTGATACAACTTGGTTCTTTTAATAGCCTATTTAACCTTGTTCTGAGGGATTGTAAAGAAGCTTGTACACTTGATGTCCATGCTGCACCTTAATCCAAGCTTTGTGATTATGGCTCTGAATTATGTTTGTGTAGGTGGGATTTAGAAGTATATTCATATTGGCACATTGTTTGGTGCTGTCTAATACCTTTTTAAGGCATATTGTACCAGCCCCAGTTGAAGACAAGATATTATTGAATAACTGGCTAGCATAGCTACCTGGCCAGAGTTCTGTAGTAGAAATGCAGCTATCTAAGATGTTTTATAATTAAATTGTTCCATGATCAGCACAAATGATTTTTGACAAAAGACCTCTTGCTTTAAATAAGTTGTCTCCTGAAGTTTGTGCCAGACTGCAGTCATGTTCTTGTGGTGCTAGGTACTCTACTTGGCTAAGTTTACCAATTCATGGTTTTCTTTGGTCAGTAAAATCTTTTTGTATAGTGAATTAGCATTCTGTAAACATGTTATTACATATGTGTGCATACCCAAACTTTGCTTGGTGTGCATTTCTTCCTTGCACAGCAAGTTTTTTTTAATGATAGCTATAACATAACAGCTTGTACTTGCACAGATGTAATCAACTCATGTCTTTAGGTAGTCTGATTTATTTTAAATGAACCTGCAGCTTTTTGCTGTTAGCAATGAATGTTCCAGTCTTGCTTTTCTGCCCCCATCCTCTTCCCCACAAAAAAAAAAAAAAAATATTACAGGTTACTGTCAAACAGCTTAACATATTCCTCCCACCTTTTTTAAAGTTCATTGACACTTTTTTGCTGCCTCTGAGGGTTCCCTTTCTCATTTTTCCTACTGCTATAGGAAGAAGTATTAAAGTGTGATCAGATTTTTGGATTATGTGGGTTTTTTGTGTAATGTAAGTGATGTTTGAAAAAAAAAAAAAAGAACCACACACTAAATACCAGTTTTAGTTGCAAAGGTGCTAGACCTTCTCAGAATACCAAGTTGACCTGTTGGTTCATCATACATAGTGAAGGATAGTAATGTCTCCCATTACTAATTGAGGAACACTTTTAAAAGGCCTCTGATGCAAGTAGAAAACATGTAGTGGACACTAATTTTGTAAATTCTTTTATAACTCTAGGTCATGCATTAAAACAGTTCTGTTATGAGTATTTGTAATCAGTAGACTTCTGTTTAGGTATGCAGTCTCCTTTGTGAGAAGACCTCTAAAGAAATGTGTGGGAGAGGAACCTAAACCCTATCAATTCCAGGTTTCTTGTAATTGTGGACATAAGTATAGAGCAAGTTTTTAATTTGCTGCCAGTGTTGGTCATGATTACATCATAGCACCAAACAATCATGCTATGTGTTCCTCAAATAACTTGTTTCCTCTCCTGCTTCTGACTTCTATAGATTGTTTCCATATAAATGCCACTGTAGTGAACAGGAATGTATTTGGTAGCTATGTTAGTCTGAGACTAAAAGAAATGCAAAACTCTAGAACTCTTGGTTCAGAGAGACCTTTTATTAGGCCAACTGAGAAATCATAAATATTTTATTATTAAAATGCCAAAGATATTACAATTTTATTGTAGTGAATAAACTTGTTTGTTCTTCTAGGGGTCTAAGATCAATTTCTACCTGAAGAGGCAACCAACCTGTCATTCAAGGCTTTAACTGTTCATTTAATATGTTGAAAATGCACAGCACAAACACTTGTAGTCCTACATGCATGCAATGGTTAGATTTGACCTTCTACATGGAGACCTACAGAAACTTTGTACATGCAGAATGTTTAGGTCTGACACCAAAAAGTGAACAGGGATGGCATCTGCCTTAAATGGTTGGGTTTACAGATGAGGGTAGTCTGAGTCTTAATACTCAGAATCTTCTCATAAATAGACCCAAGTAAAGGTGCATTTGACTTCTGTTTTTCTAACCCCTTCTTCCCTCCCCCATCCCAGAATTCTTTTCCCCAGGTGCATGCATCTAACTTGACCTGAACTAGTGTAATGTAGAGCAGGTTATAGAAACTAGTAAAGCCTACACACTACCCTGTTCCATAATACAGAAGTTGGAAGACTATAGCTTTAAAGTCAAGCAGTTTATCCTATGTTGTATAGCAGATTTCTAAAGTATTAGGCATTGTACCTCATGGGAGATTATTAGTGTAAGCATCTATGAAATCGATAAAATACCATATTTTCTCAACTTCAGGTTGAGTTTTTCCCCAACACGGAGGATGGGGGAGGGAAGCCTCATCTTGGATTTGAGTACCTGTGCAGGGTAGTTGATGGCTCAGCTGTGGGCCAGGGTGGCTCATGAAAGAGGGGGCTCACAGCCTGGGGGGGCGTGGAAGAGACTGTAGCCCATCCCAGCTGGACTCTGAGCTGCCATTGCTGCTTCTGCCTGATGGGTCCAGGGCTGGGGCTGCAGCAAGTGGGCACATAGGGGAGGGGGTGATAGGTGCCAGGGGGTCAAACACGGGCACAAGGAGGGGTTGGGGAGCAGGCATTGAGGCAGGGCAAGTGGGGGGGGCAAGGGGTAGAGGTTTTGCCCTTTGCCCTATACTGGTTTCCCTGCCATAGTGGTGGGGGGAGTATGAATTTAAGATAACCCTCCAAGAATTAAGTTTGTACATGGGAAAACTATAACATGATTTTCCATGTATATAATTTTATTAGTAGATGGTCATAATTTTGAAATAGTCTTGGATTTGGGTAAATATGGTAGCTCAAGAAGAAGGTACAGCTGGCTGTGGCAACCAGGGGGCCATCAAGATGTAGGGATACAAGGTGCATATAGCATGTGGGGGGAAGAAATGTATTTGGAATGTGGAATGCAGAATTCTGTTCCTTTCCTCCCCTTGGTTCTGGCACAGAGACCTGCTAATATGCAGCAGTTTACTTTTTCTCAGCCCACCCGCTATCTGTTCAGCCAAAAGCTATGGATTTAATACTTTTACTGAAACTGGACTCTACCCCTGTTGTTTGCTGGACTAGAAAGAAGCAGTAGCACTGTCTCCATGCTTCTATTCCAGCAAAGAAAGCCAGCTTCCCCACTTAAGACATGCACCCCAGTTTTGAAGGACTGTTTTGCAGGGGGGAGGAGGAGGTGCATAGGATATGTGAGTAAACAGTAATATGCTCAGGTGTTGATACCTAGATGATTGTTAGCTGCCAGTGTGGGGGGGGGTGGGAGATGAGATCCTATCCTGCATCAAGAGATGGGGGAACTGTAAATGTTACTGTAAAAGGCACCAGTAAAGCTTTATCTTGGTAGGATAATGTACTATTCTGGTCACCGATGTTCACGAACTATGTATTCAAACTGGAGCTGTGCATGGAAGGGCTACTCTTTTCTTCTGAAAACACCTACTTTACAAGAGGGGTCTAAAAGAATTTGTCTCGGTGTATGGAAAATATTGCTACAAGGGTATATTGCTCTCTAGAAATGCATCGGAGGAGTAAAAAACACAAGTGGGGCAGAAGGGAAAAAGATAGTATTGGCATAAGAACAAGCAGCCATAGAAATTTCTGTCTGGATATTAGGAGGAGGGTTTCAGTAAGAAGGGTGGGGAAGGAAGGGACAGAACAATTTTAGCTAGCTTTAAGATGCATTTTGAGTTTATAGAAAATATTTTGGCAGCTGCTCAGAAACCATTTCTTCTAATATGTAAAAGCTAACTGTAAGTTTTAATCCTTTTTTTTTTTTTTAAATGCTAATACAGGTTAAGTTCAGACCAGGCTTAGCTTGTATCCTCTCTATAATGCTCAATGACTAGAACTACATTAAACACTTAAGAATAGCTGAACTCAATTTCATTGCTCTTACTTTCTCTACTCTGAGTTCAACTGCTACTTGTATCAGAAGAAAATTTAATAGGCATGGAATGGTTAGTGTGAGTAAATTAGTCAGGTGTTTTATAAAAACCAGTACTTCACCTAAAATATTTATCTATGGCAGTATCTGCTACCTTAGTAAGTGTGCCTTGTACTTATGGGGAGCCTTAAAAGATTATAAAATCCCTTATGGGACATGGGGATGTGTTGCCTCTTCAGGCTGTTCATAATATCATAGATGAAACGTTTGCCTGTGTTTTATATTTGCATAATTGGGTGTCTGAAAGGACTGCGCAGCGCTTCAGTCCCTGGTTTGATTTGGCCTGATTTGGTGGCCGAATCTCTGAATCAAATTGCGAGACCCTTTAATCTCTCTGAATCAAATTGGAACCCTCTGAATTGATTTGGAGAGATTCAGAGATTTGGACCTAGACACAGCTTTAAATGCTTTTTCTACCTGCCTCAAAGTACCACGCGGCTAGTGAACGCTGTGATGCTGGAGCAGATGGAATGTCCCACAGAAGCATGGCGGGCTCCCCAGCATGCTCGGCAGCAGACCCGGAAGTGGACTGCCACCCATGCACTCCCTAGCAGACCTGGAAGTGGACCAGAAGCACTTTACCGCTGAGCTTGTGGGGGGGCCTGCACTCCTGTAAGCTGCTCCATCCACCCCAGCATCACAGTGTTCATGAGCCGCATTGGTATCTCAAGGTATGTAGGAAAAACTTTTAAAGCTGTGTCTGTGGCCGAATTGTTGATTCTCCAAATTGGCATTGAATCTTCAGATTCGGATTCAGCTGAATCAAATCAGGGACAGTGATATGAATCAAATTGCTGTCCCCAATTCAGGCTGAATCTGAATTGAATACGGCCTGCTCCGCACATCCCTAGTGTCTGAACTTTAAAACCTTTGAAGCCTAAAAAAATAAAAGTTTACTGGAGCAACAAAGAACTTCTTTTTAAGTCATGATAAATGCCTGGTGCGGCCAAAGCTTCCCAAAGGGCAGCAAAACAAAGTTAAGAAATTTGATGTTCTTGTCAGCTTCACTGGTAGCCAAAAATTTTTACTAGAGTCTGCTTCAGGTTGTATTAGAACAGTAGTTTTCAACTCTTTTTAATACATGGACCCCTAAACCATTTTGAATAGATATGTGGGCCACTTTGAGCTAGAAGTGTGGGTATCTGCATGCTTTTGGTCATAGTCATCTTCTGTGGACCCCTTGGACATAGTCTGCAGACTCCCAGCAGTCTGTGGACCACAAGTTTGAAAACTGCTGCCTTAGATCTACCTGTAGAGTTGGCAGGTCTGTGCATCAGATTAATTTGCGTAAGGTTGATGGATTTTTCCTTACAACCTTAATGTCTTGGTTTTCAATTGTTTTAATTAGCTGATGGCAGCTGACTAGGAAATTATACTGCTTAGCTTTGAAAAAGAGATACTTGTCCAGTAATCTATTAAATAAGGCTTTTTCAATAGCTCTCAACAGTGTAAAACTTTCTTTGAATGTTAACTGTGTGTTTAACAGTTTTCTACAAGTTAGTTGTATTTCTGTTGCATGCAGAGGCAATTGTGTTGCTGATCTGGTCAGCAATGTAATCAGTGCTGTTCTAAAGATGCTGACTAGAGAAACCAGCAAAAATCTTAAAATGCTGCGTTCATTTTAATTAACTTTTTGCTGGTTGACCCGTAAGTCAATGTGAAAAACTGCAGCAAATGAGAAACCCTAGTTAAGATGATGCACTATCTATTCACTGTTGCCAGCTAAGTGTAGTTGACAGATGGATAAGTTTAAAAAAAAAAATCTGCCTGTTTGATTAGTAGTATACAAATGGATAAAAGTTAGGAAGTTTATACACTCAACTGTTTAAGCAATGCAAAAAACTAAAGTGGGGATATAGATGGTTTAGCTCTGTATAATAACTCAAACAAGCTGGATGTACCAATCTTGTCTTTTGGAAACTGTTCAGAAACAGTTTCTTATTTCCAAGGAACAAAAAGTAACCGGGATTTCCTAACACAGATATGTCACTGTTCTTGTGGCCCTTATTAGGCCCAAATACCTCAGAAAAACTAAGCAAAATGGAAACTTTTCAGCCAATTGATGGACCAAGAAATTTAGAGCAACTGATAACCAACTTGCTTCAGATGAGAGAACCCTAGTAACAATGCTTCATTTTATTTGAAGGGGTATGGTTCCCAAGAAAACTTTTGCTCACACAGTTGAAAATTGCTATGAACAGATAACTAGACAATCTTGATCCATGGTAACGCCAGCTAGTTTTCTGGTATCATCATGGGCCATTATTTCAAAAAATGGCTCAGAAGGAGAATTATATTGTATTCCCTCTACTGTTCTACTTTTAAAATTAGAAGAAAGATTGCACACTAATTTTACACTTAAACTGATTCCTCTTCCTTTCCTTCCCCTCCTCTCCCCCCCTACTAGTTTTCCTGAAACTGAGACAACACAAATGAGTGACCATCTGAATTGTTAATATTGTGCCACCTCCATATGACTTGCTAATATTCTGTCTATGCATTCAGTTGGGAAAGGTATGCTTGTTCTGTGATGTGAAGGAAACCTGTGTGTGTATCCATGGTTTTTTGTTTTCTTTTTCTTTATAGAAAGCCACAAAGAAAACTGATAAACCCCGGCCAGAGGAGAAGGATGACCTAGATGTAACAGAGCTCAGCAATGAAGACCTTCAAGAGCAACTTGTGAAATATGGAGTAAACCCTGGTCCTATTGTGGGTAGGTTAATAAAGCTATCAAATATTACACGTATGTGTATTGTGCCTGCTTTGTACAGTCTGAAATAAAATGGTAGCAAAGTAACTTGAATATTTTTTTTAAAGTATATGTTTCACTTTTTTGTTGTTGAAGGTAATGGCAGAAATACTACAGTAAACTCTCTGGTAACCGGCATGCCGGCTTGTAAGGAAAAGCGAAACCGGAAGTGCCATGGTGGGCACTTCCAGTTTCTCCGAGCCCCCACAGCCCAGGGCAAAGCAGCCTGTGCTGCTGAGCCCCCGTGGCCTGGGGGCATATCAGGCTGTGTGGGGTCCATCTCCCTGTCCAACAGGGATTGTGGGAGGGGCAACGATGCTGCGGGAGGGACACCACAGAGGTGGCGTGAGAAGTGGCAGCTGGAGCCACTGAATTAACTGGCGTATCTTGATATCCGGTGTTCCCCATTCTCAGTGGGTGCCAGATAACAGAGCTTTTACTGTACCAAAATGAGTCTCTCCTGCAACAGAACTCGTGGAGGAGTGATGTTGAGGAACTGAGGGTTTAAAAATAGCATATAGGCAATAACTTATGGTATCCTGAATAGGGATGTGGGAAGTTAAATGTTTAAACAGTAAGTAATGGTACACTGGTAATGCATTACCAGTATAAATATAATGTTTAGCACGGGGTGTAGTACAGCAGGGAAGGGAAGTGATGCAGTGCCTCAGGAACAGGAAGGTAGTAGGGCAGGCAGAAGGGAGGGAGGAGTGAAGAGCAGGGGAGCAGGAGGGGTGAAGAAGAACTGATACCCATAGCTAGTTTGCTCCCTCCCTCCCAGCAGACTGGTGGCTGCAGTGGCCTTGGAAAGCCCCTTGCCTGCTGCTGCCTACAGCTTTGTGCGGACTGTTGTCTGGCAGGGTTTGCTGCCACCTCCTCCACTCTGTCAAAGGCCCTGGGGAGAGAATCCTAGCAGCAGTTGTGTCCAAGTGGTCTGTGTGCGGTCCCTGGTTCCCTGTGCTGCTCTGGGCAGGTGGCTGCAGCCCCTCCCTCACAACAGGGTGGGGTAGGTGTCAGGGTGGGACTCCACACCCTCTGGTGGGACTAGGTGTGTGTGTGATCTGTTAACCATTTAATTGATATAATTAGAGATGGTTAAATGGATAATTTTTAAGGGATATTTACATCTGTAATTCTGAATACTGAGTAGCTCTAAGTCCATAACACAGCATTCAGAAGTATTTTGCATCAGCTTGCTGTACAAGACAAAACGTGGTGAGTAGTAAAGTTAGGGAAGTATTGAGCTCCACTTTTTCTAACATTGCAGTTCCAGTGTTCCCGTGCATCATACTGATGCGTTCCTTGGGCCCTGCATCCTCCCCCCAGATGAATAATATTAGAGTGTAACTGCAATGAAGTTACTGGTCCACAGACCTGCACTTCTTTTATGGGGTTCTTGGGATGTATCTAAATTGCTGGTATAGATATACACTTGTCTGCTCTGTTCAACAGTGCTCTTATGAAACTGTCAGCTGTAGAAATGTGTTGGCCCAGAACAGGTGTAGGCAAAATTATGGCCTGCAGGTCAGATCCATCCCACCGAGGGATTCTGTTCAGCCTTTGGCAGGTCCCTTGGCCCCTCCCAGCCCAGGTGCTGGTGGGGGCAGCCTGGGCTTTTGCATGTCTAGCTGGTATTGCCACCTAAGGGTGTGTGGCAGGGCAGGGCAGGGGCAGCACAGCAGCTAGACTCAGCTTCCTGGTAGCCCCTGCAGCAGTACCTTGCTCTGCTGGCCACTGCTTCTCACCCACTGCCAGGGGCACTGGAAGGAGCAAATGGGCAGGCAAGGGCTCCATGGAAACCAGCCCGGGACCTCTGCGGGCAGGGTATGCTCGGATAGAATGGGTCCATGGGTGGTCAGGGAGCAGCATGTAGAAGCAGGAGAGGTGGGCAGGGCCAGGGCCAGAATCACATGGCAATGACAGCACTGGGCCAGGGTTTGGGGCGGAGCCCCAATATCCCTGCATGTTCCTGCCTGCGGAACCAATGCCCATTGCAGGGAGCAGATGTGGATGGGCCTGAGGCCAGATAGGATCAGTTGCTCCCCCTCCCCCTCCTCCCCTTTCCCTTCCTAGCCTGCAACAGCTCTTTGAAACAACTTAAGTTGCCCTCCAGATCAAATAATTGCCCTCTCCTGGGCCAGAGGCACCTGAGGCAGAGGCTATCTTACGGCATGTTGTTGAAAATTGAATTAAGTTACTGCTTCAGTTTAGGGAGCGTGACTACATGGAACCAAACCAGCTTTCATGGCTGCATGGTCTGCCATGTAACGTATGAATTACTAGAATCCCCATTAGTGAACACCTCTAGATATTGTGTATGATACTTTGACCCCACCTTCTCAAACAGTTTCTTTTTTAGTTTCTTTCTAGACCCATAGTTAAAATACAAATGGTACTGGCTTGATGTTTTTACTATGGCTTTTGAGCTCTTGAGGTTTTGCTAGGCTGGAGTTTGAATTATAGTAGAGTCGATTACCTGAACACCAGTTTTTCTTAATGCAGGCCATTTTACCAACTGCACACAATGAGGACAAATGAATGCAAGGGCATTCAAAGGAAAGTTACTTTAATTATGGGGCTGGGGTTTGGAATTAAAATACTGTATTTAGTTTAATACAAGATGAGGTTTGTTTCTCCAATTGGCATTTGAGGAAGAGGGGGCTAGAGCTCCTTGTCTTGTATTTGCATACAAGGAAACTTCATTAGTTGTATTAAATTCATTAAATGCAATAGCAACAGTGCTCAGTAATGGAAACTACTTATGAAGTTGATTTAAATGCAACCAATACTGAGCACAGAGTGTAAAACACATGACCCATAGTGGACAAACATACCTATTTTTTTTAATTTTGTCAGTCCAGATTAGTCATATTGGTTCCATATTCCATCTGCTGAGCAGAGCTCAGTTGCTCAGGTCCGTGTGGTGTTACCATGGACAAGCATCTTGCCTCCCAGACTCTTTAGCCCAGGGCTGCAGATACTCCCAATCCATGACAGGCATCCCATGTGCAGGCCCCAAGCCCAGTGATCTTGGGGTTCAGATTCCTCCAAGTCTTGCTTGCTGCTTGGCCAAAGGAGGCAGCTAGGGAGAAATCCCCCATTTCCATGGACCAGTACTACCTTCTACAGTGGTGGTGGTGATCACATTTCCTCTGCCAGGTAAAGCCATGATGGGAACCTACCAGAAAGATTTATGCACAGTGAGGAAGATTGCATTAGTGCTAGCCCATCTGAATAAGATTAGTATCTATTACATACAGTTCTCCTCAGCCTTGACTCTTTCAGGTCATGGTAAGCTAATACACTGAATACATTTTGATTTCTTCTTCACTCCCACAGCTGAGCTGTGCCTTTCCCCATTTCTGATGATTCCTGTTTCTTCACCAGCTTTGATTGTCTGGCAGATATCACCAAGTGGGGCCCCAGACAGTTCATCTAGATTTTCTATTACTTTCTCTCAGCCTGTTGCATATGGCTAGTGTGGTCCCACCCTCCATGAGATGGAGCCGGACCAGCTTGCCTTGCACCTCACTGCGTATAAATTTTTGGAGGATCCTAGAACTCATGACTAGAACACCAGGCTCTAGTGATGAGTGGCAGGGAGGGGGGCGCTAATTAGCACATGGATCCTTTTGGTAGGTATCTTGAGTACATATACTAAGCAGTGTTGAGGTATGGGGTTACTATGGTTTGAAACACAGTTGCCTCTGCTGGGGCCCGGCCCAGTGAACTTGGGAAATCATCAGTCTTTTGGCTTTGGTCTAACATCATATGTAGTTTGTCCTATATATAAGTAGGTAGAAAAGTGCTGCTTAAAACTAAGTAAAAGAAGGTAAAATGCATCAATTCTGGATGAACTAAATTACTACAGGCATGTGTATGTCAAAACCAGTGTCTTCAGATTTGCTCCTCACTTTCACATGCTCAGCAAGAGCAGGGTCTGATGGTAAAATTGTGGTAGGGGAGCTGCAAGGGGGTGGAAATTGCAGGCAAGGGAACCCCAACTGGATTTAATTCCCTTGCTATGGCAGTGAAAGGGGGTCAAATTCAAGGCAAGCCTCCAATAATTAGGTTCTGTACCTGGAAAAATTTTATAATTTTTCCCTATATAGAATCTAATTTGGGGGGGTAGTCTTATATTCAGGGTCATCTTTTATATTTGAGTAAATGCAGTAGATGGTAATACATTTGTGTTCACTTAATGCATGTTTCTTTAGCTGAAAATGTGATTTTAAATAAGCAAGTTTCGATTATGATTATTTTGAACTGTTAACTCTACTGTAGTGCTTAGCCTCAACTCTTTCTAAAACAGAATAGTTAGGACAATAGAACTTAGTTACTTGCTTCATTTGGACTGTTTATGAATAAAGCTAGCAGAACTAGTATTTTTTTAATACTTAACTGTGAACCACGTACCTGATGGGACTAGTGTTCTTGTGTAAATGGACAATAGCAATGAAAGGTGGTTGTGTACATAGAACTGGTGATGTAAGATTTCTTGAGCCATGTATTTTCTTTTTCTTGATTTGCGTCTTTTTGGAAGTTGTAAGCAAGCTGAACAGGGGTGTTTTAAAAACTATACAGATGCAGTATGATGGTAGGCTTATTGGATAAGGCATAAAATGAATATAGTTTGTTTCCATTGATTCTGTAAATATACTAGCTGTAAAATGTCTGTTACCATGAATTTAATGTGTGGAAATGTTTAACTCAAGAGCTTGTGGCCCTCGTAAAGGTACTGAAGTGTATCTTTCTTACTGCAGCATACCCGGTCCCAATTGGGATTGTGGATAGAACACATGAGTGATTTAGCGAGGCCTGTTATTGAGTAGATGTATCATGTCTTCAGTAGCTGTTTACTTTCTGAGAATGTTTGGCCAGACAGATTGACAAGTCATAATCTTCTATCATTTTGAATATGTTTTATCTTATAGCTACTACAAGAAAGGTCTATGAAAAGAAATTGCTGAAACTAATGGAACAAGGCCCCGAGTTGAAGTCTCCAGCACCTCTCCCAACACCAGCAATTTCTTCATCTGCTGAGAATACCAGACAGAATGGAAATAATGATTCTGACCAATACAGTGACAATGAAGAAGGTAAGATGGTAATGGAAGGTTAAATGTAAATGAATGGCTTTAGGGTTGAGCAAGTGTGTAATAGTAAGTATGTACATGCAAAGGCATTTCAGGTTTGAGAATTAAATTAAGTGATTGCTTCAACTTGGGGATCATAATAACATGGACTAGAAAACAGCCTTCTGGTTGTATGGTCCCCCGCTAGTTTTACCAGCATGCTCTGATTTTTTTAGGTTTGAGTTGTCACATATGCATTACTATAATATTCCATTGATGATCTTTAGATATTTTGTGTGATTCTTTTACCCCACCTTCTCAATTAAATATAACCTTCTTTTGCACTGATGACATCCTAAGGATAGGAATCAGAATAGCTTCTGAATCTGAGAGTAGACTTTTCTTCAAGATCAGGGCTTCTAGAGGTACACTTCCTCTTCTCTTCACCCCTGCATCAGAGTCCTTCTTAAGGATCAGATTTCTGCAGTCAAAGGATAGATCTGCAACAGCTTTCAAAGGGATTACAGTAACTGTCTCTGAAGTTCATAAGCAATATATCTCCTATCTGAGCGTCTGAAGGATTTTCAGATGTGAAATCCTTTTGCATCTTTCCTTCAGTAAGTGTTGGGGCTTATCTGTATGTCTGAGACCTAAAACCTATGTGCATTTAAAATGCAGTAGCTGTTCCTAATTATGACCACTCTTTCAAGAATAAATATTTATGTAAAGTTGATTGAGAACCATTCCATGTACAGACAGTCCTGTTTATCCTTGAAGATGGTAAGGGCTTCATTGAATGAAAAGCAGGTTTTGAATAACTACTGGAGTGTATGTGATTCATGAGGTCCAAGGGTGCATCTTGCTGATCTTTTTATAGGGTATGGTATTGAGGATAGAGACACATGCATGGAATTAAAGGACTATTCTTGGAAACAAGTTGGAAGAGCATCCCCCTTTGACAGAACATGCCCAGCCAGGGATAGGTAGGGAAGACCAGTCAGGGTTTGAAACACAGTTAATAATTTTGTTACCCACAGATTCTCCTTGCATGTTTGTTTGTCTGTATTGATCTGTATTTCTGCGTAATGGTCTTTCAGGGTGTTGTGGAACAGATAAACATTCCCTTTTCGTGGGATAACTTTGATAACTTTGACTAGACATTCAATAGGGAAAGGAGGATTTGTAGACTAAATGAAATTGTCAGCCGGTAATTATCAGTTCTCATCCTTTCTGTCCAGTATTTCCTTTTGATTCTAGGAAAATATTTAAAAACTAAAGGTATAGAGGGATAGCATTTATAATACTTCAGCTTCTAGGTAACTTGAGCTCTAAACCTTCCATGTAATGACAGAGGCAACACTTGATGCCAGTATTAAGTTAGTCACTAAACGCTGCTTTGTTTCTTGTTTTAATAAAGAGGAACTAAACAAGAAGCTCAAATACACAGTCTTGACAAAACGTATATACAGGTATTCAAGTGAAATGTTGTAATCCTATCCTGGCCCATAGCTTATATGAAGCTATGAGCTATATGATTTTTTTTTTTTTCCCCCAGAACATTAGAAGCTTTAGCAAAACATGAATCTGTCTCGTTTTGTTTTAAGAATATTCTTTAAAGTTATTTGTTTTGTTGAACAAATCCATTTTGGACAGTTGTCCAGGGCCTTATAGGAATTTTGGCTTTTTTTTATAATGTGTTCTTGTCTAGGAGGAGGCAAACCAGCCTGTATTTGAGAGCGTTCATTTAATTTTGACATCTAAACTTTTGGCTGCTGGAATGGACCACAATGTGAACTAATTTGGTTATAAAGAAATTATTTTTTTGTTTAAACTACAAACTAGTAACCTTTTTAAGAGAATTTTCTAAGGAAAAATACTCTTCTGTCACTCTTATTTCTATTTTACAAATAAGAGCTAAAATCAGTGACTGCTTCATTTTTTCAGATCCCAAGGTGGAGCTCAAACTTGAGAAGAGAGAACCGCTGAAGTCCAAGACAAAAGCTCCAATAACCCTGAAGCAAAGAAGACTTGTTGAACACAACCAGGTATCCTTGTTTTTCTTATGGAAGTCATACTTTTAATGGCACTTTCTTACTGGGTGACTGCTTGTGATTGTGCATAATATACTCACCAAAGCTTCTGAACTTACTTTTATAGTAAAACTTAACCAATAGTTACCGTATGCTTAAATTTAACAGGCTAAACTTTTTATTGCGAGTTTGCTAGCAGCCTTGTTTTAATGCGGCACAGGAAGCTCTAAACTAGCTATAGCTCTTGTCCAGCTGATGAGGCTCCCAACTGTGGTGGCATAGCTACCTTGATACATGTGCAAGTTAAAGCTGCAGGGAAACCAGCTTTAAAGTTGTTACACAATTTTCCAGCTCTGACTATAGCTGAATGGACCTTTTATGGCGTGATGGTTACTTTGCATGTGTAGCTGGTATAAATGAGTTGTGCAGTTAACTAGTTCATTGCACAGTTTATGTAACGCATAGAGGGGGCCTTTAGTAATTTTGCAAGCAAAGTCGCTGTATAAAGTTTTTAAAAATGGACACCTCCATGCTTGTCGTGGATTTTTGCTGTTCATCCTACTTGCTTTGACAGGATATAAATACTGGCATTTGTCTTTGGTATATGGTGGGGCGTTTTGTTTTTTGGGGGGTTTGTTTTAATTGCTATGTTAGTCTTCTCTTGTGCTACATTTTTGAAGTCTCACTTCAGCGGTTCTCAAGTGGGGTGTTATGGCATCCCAAGGTGCTGCAAGATTTTCTGATGAATTGCAGCATGGGCATCACGGCTGCTACTAGGTGAACTCTTCATGCCACCTTGTGCACAGCTGAACTGAGAGGGGCTGTGGCATGAATGTGCTCTCTTGCTTGCAGTAAAGTTGTTTGATAAACCTAGAGCAGGAAAGAGTCCTTGGTCCTGCTGCAGCTTTTTTTTTTGACCCCACACAGCATCTCCTGGAAACAGATGTGCATGGCAAGTGGAGTTGTCTCCTATGCCTCTGGTTCCAGAAGGAGCATGTTGGTGCTGGACCAAGAAGGTTGTGACAAACAGAGCCCACTCGCCCCTTATTTTGGTTCACTCCACCCTCAAGCCATGAATGGACTGGGCATCATGGGTCCCCATAGCTCCTCGGACCCATTTCCCTCAAATGTGATTGTTGTAGCACGAGTAGTGGGGGACACAAGCTCTGTGAAGACGTGACTTGGGCTCTCACCTGTGGCTCAACCTTGGCTGGCTCTCGGGACCAGCACGTGCAGCAGAGAGGCTTCAGCTGGAAGGAGAGTCATAGCCTTGGAGGGGAAGTTGGCATCTGGTGATCCGGGAAGGTTTCTTCGTGGGGGGGTCTAGGGCATGGGAGCTGAACTGGAGGGATGGTTTAAGCCCCACATGGTGCTGCCCCAGCCAGTGGCAAGCACAGGGAGGAATGGCCCTTAGCGGGATGGTAGTGGAGTCTCTGCTGTAAAGTGGCCTTTCTCTTCCTTCATGATCTTTAATGTAATGGATTGGGAGCTTCTAAGGAGCAGGAGAACCTAGGGCACAAGGTAGTTTAAGATCTGTTGCCCAGTGTCCTTTCTGTCTTGCATTATCTGATTTCAGAAATGCAGCTGAAAATTGGGTCTGGTGTTGGCTAGGAGAGAGGGTGAGGTGGGGCAAGAGAGTGTGAAAGAGCTAGCATGTGCATGTGGAGCAGGGATGCAAGGGAAACTGCATGTTGTCACCAATGAGCTAAAAGCTAGTAAAGCCAGACAGGACCATGCTTGCTTGCAGACAACGTTCCTGATCTTTAGGGAGCAGAAGCTCGGCACTCCTGGAGAATCAGGCCCCTGTAAAGCAGGGGTGGGCAAAATGTGGGCCGGATGCGGCCCACCAGGCCATTCTATCCAGCCTGCGGGGTCCCTAAAAAGTTTAGAAAATAAATATTAATCTGCCGCTGGTTGCCCGTCATGCGGCCTTTGATGGCTTCCCAAAACTCAGTAAGCGGCGCTCTGCCCAAAATAATTGCTCGCCCCTGCTGTAAAGTATCTCAGTTGAATTCTGCCGAAACTGGAGTGCCTAGAACAGTGATTCTCAACCAGAGTGCTTTTGGGCTTCGTACATCAAGGTAAAGTGAGGAGGTAGGGAGCATCTCTCTCTGCACAGGGAAAAGGATCTTTGCCTACATCTGTAGAGGGTCCTGCTAAATTCAAAGAAGTTTACAGGGGGGTTCCTTGAGTCTAAAAATGTTAAGAATCACTGCTTTAGCCAGTCATTTAAGTCATTGTAATATGTGCTTTTTAATGCATTACAGCCTCGGTTACCCAGACCCGGTTGGAATGCACCTGCTAAAAAGCCATTTGTCCCACTGAATACATTTGCATAAGTGGAGCCACAGCATCCTGTGAAGAATTGCATGTGCTAATACATGATGCACAGTATAAAATCATACCAGTCTAACACTACAATAAGTTGAATAAAAAGAGAATAGCAGTATTTATGCGATGACAGCAATTACATATTAGTAGGATTAAGTTGCAGTTTGGAAAACTGCTCTATTTAATGCTGTATACTTCCTCTGTCTATAGTGAATTTCACCTGCTTGTGAGATTTTTAACTGCAGACACTACCATTAATTTTTGTTATTAATAGCGCTGCCTTTTTTTTTTTCATTTTTCAGAACTTATTCTAAATGTTGTTCAACGTACCAGAGGAGCTTTTTCCTTTTTTCTTTCAAATGCACAAAAATTTCCAAAACAAATGTACTCCTTTCTAGGCCTTTGATATGCCCAAATTCAATATTGGACTAGAAATAGCTTTTCTAGGTCAATTATATGACTTAAATCCAGTATCCCATGGCCCTTTCAGGCTTGGAAGGGGAATTAGTCAAAAAGTGGTCACCCTTTTGTAGTTGGACTCAAGCATGGGGTATGACTGCACTAGAATATGACCCATCCGTGGACTTATAGGGATACAGACGTGTCTTTGCCAATCCTGCCATCCAGTTATCTGTGTATTCACATATCTCTGAACCACATAGTTAGTTGCAGTCTTCAGGCCATTTACTTAAAATTTGGCTATCTCTGGGTTGGGCTTTAAGGTGTGTTTTTCTTAATATTTTGTATAGGGCTTTTTGTTTGTTTTTCCCCAGAAAGTATCTATGACCCAGTTTTAACTTAGCCACTGTCTTATCCAGATAAACTGGATAAATGATAACATGGGAGTACTGAATCTCTCAATACAGTTCTTAAAATGATGAATGGTTTACTACTTTGGTCCAAAATGGACCTTTCTTTTTTTGTTTTACGTGGGACAGTGGATATTTTAGTAGTTCCATCTACAGAAGCAAAAGGCACTACAGCTATTAATAGTAGCTTATCATATGTAATATTCAAAGCTCTATAAACATCTCACTAAAGCACCATAAACTTCCAAAGTAAGCTTTACTCTTAGGAAAGAAAACTCCTTTTGGATAAGGGCATCTCAGAGTTGTTTTGTTTTTGTCCCATCACCATTCTCTCCCCCAGTTCCCTTTACAGTCTGATAAGCTAGAGGAGCATAGAGGGCCTTCTTTCTTTTGTTTCTATGCCACCGTCTCTGGAGAGGCTCAGGGTGACTTACAGTAACAGGCACAGTTAACTGCTGCTTCAAAAATAAGGAAGGCAATTTTTGGACTGGGGCTAGAATGTGAAGGAAAGGTGGCAATTTTGGGGTTTTTCTGTTGGCAATTCTTAAAAATTAAGGTAACTTAATGTGATGACTTGTGTAAAAACGCAGGCTTCAGTTTTGAGTTTCACTTAGATTGGGGTGGCTGACCTGCAGCATGAGTGCCACAAATAGCACAGACAGCCTCTGTGTGGGGCTTGTAATAACTTGGGGAGGTGGCAGAAGGCAGAGCAGGAGAGCAGACTAAGAGCATAGGATGGGGAACAGAAAGTAGAGGAAGAGGATTGGAGTGGCACTCGGGGATAATGTATGGCTAACTTGTGGTATGCCTGCCAAAAAGGTTGGCTTCACTGTCCTAGATGCTATGTGAGTACTTCATGAGGCAAGGGTAGGGAGCAAAGCAAAGCTAGGATTTAGTTCCTTTTTGTCTCTTTGAAATCCATCCTCAGACTGATTTAAAGTAGTTTATTAGCCCCCCAGGCACACTGCAATGCTGTGGAGCTGTTCAGAACCTTTTTATTCAACTCCTTTTGGCAAGCTGCATGTTTCATAGTTTCATTGTTTCTAGGGTTGAAAGGGACCTGAGTAGATCATCTAGTCTGACCCCCTGCCATGGCAGGAAAGAGTACTGGGGTCAAACAACCCTAGCAAGGTGTTCATCTAGCCTCCTCTTAAAGACCCCCAGGGTAGGAGCCAGCACCACTTCG